>NC_141623.1:49661767-49843203 GCF_047967505.1 Dipteris shenzhenensis | reverse complement strand
TCAACCTTGTTCAGCCTTTGTTATGTGAGCTTAAAAATTTTCATTGGGACTCTAGGGGGGAGCTAGCTGCTCCCTAGCCAGATCCTTGCTCCAAATTCTACCATACGCAAATGGCATGGTCCTACTATGCATGTACATGCAAATGCTTTGAGAACCTAGAGTTCCACATAGACAGATTACCCCCCTTCCAATACAGCATTGAGGCCCCCTCCGTCTTGCTCACGTATCAAGAGTGAAACAAATTATCCAAGAGGATCTCTCACCTGATTGACACACATTCAGGACCTAGTTGGCACCTCATGAGCTTTTTGTGATGCTTAGCTTTTACAGAGACCACTGCCTGCAGATTTCAGCGAAGGGTTTCATCGATCCATCTGGATACACACAGATCCGTCCCCCCACTCCTTGAGGATATTGATCAGACAATTTTGTGTTTCATCACACCAACTTCGCATTGAGAGTGGATGGGCGGAGGGCATACTGGCATACCCAGAGAGCGGCACATATACACATTATGTGATCATCAGAAGATCGAGTCAGAGTGTAAAGTTAAAGATCCACTTGGTGGCAAGGACGTCGTGGTAGGTGAGGACAGGTGAGGAGGCAAGAGAAGGAGGTCGTCTTTACAAGATTGCTTTCGTGTAAGCATGCTGTTTCGCATATACACAAGCACTCGCAATTTGCTCCAAGAAACAAAACCTACTATTTCGGCTTTTTTTTTCCCAAAGCACTCATTTCTTTAGGCAAAAATAAGCTTTGAGCAATGAACTAAACTAATTGCAATGTATAATACTTTAATAAGCAAAACAAATGGCCTATTTAACACACTTATGCGGGTTAATGAAAGCTAGGATGCTTGCAAGTATTATGCTTGCTTTGGGCTTTATAAGAGCTCCCCACATTGCTACCAAGGTTGAAACTATAGCGGTGGGATGCTTAGCTAGCATGATTGCAAAAAACAAGTCCTGATGAAGGCTTACGTGATTTCAAAGTAGCATTAAATAGACCTCACAAGGAATTTGTGAGTTGTTTTAGCCAATTAGGGAGATCAATGTCTATGGGCCAATGATAATGCTTGGGCATTGGAATGCTATGCTAGCAACTATCGTGGAACACTTCAAGTTAGTTGCTAATAGGACTGGGAAAGCCCCACTACCAAGCTTGGGGAGCTCCTCTCGAGGAGAGGTAGGTGGGGGAAGGGGAGGAAAAGGATGTCCAATAGTGGAGCATACTTGTAAATGGAGGCAAATGTGTCCCCCTGATATTGAAAAAATTTTCATTAATTAGTTTGAAGTCCCATGGCCCAAAAGCCTAAATCTGAAAAACTTGCAGCACCAATTGAATGATTAGGCAAGTTCTAAAAAAATAATGAGGATGCCCCAGGCGACGAAAGGTTTTGTAGGTGCTTCTGGACTCTTCCTGCTGTTGCAATGTTAGGCAATGCCTTGCTCCCGAGGTAGTGATATGGCTCTGCCTCTCTTCCTTGCTCTCCTTCCTCTGACATCCCCTTTCAGTCTCTCCCTTGCTTTACATTTCATTGGCATGTCCTTACTTTCAAGCCATTGGGACCCCTGGGTCAAAAGCTGGAAGCGAAGGCCACTCCCAAAGTTTGACTTTGCGTTGGAGCATGCTGCTGCCACTAAACGTGAAATTCATGAGAAAGTTGGGAGAGGGGGTCATGAGGAAGCACATAGAGAGGGCAATCAGCGATATAAGGGGCTACGCACTACGATGAGGCTGAAGGATGAGATTGGGTGCGAGAGGGTGCTAGTGTTGAGCATGTTCTATCGAGCACTGGTGAGTATGTTTCTCCTTACTTTAAAGAATGTTCCCGCTTACATTTAAAAATGATGGTTGCAGTTCAAGGCTTTCTCTGGAGCTCTGAAGTTGTTTTGGCGATTTTCGTTGGAGCTTGTACCGAAGGGCGAGCAAAGCAGTTTCATTTGGGGATGGAGAGGAGAGTAGTTGAAAAGGGTGCGGATTCAGGTTGCGAATGTCTAGGAGCTGGTGACAATATGTCGGGAGGCCTGATCGATGGGGACGGTCTAGATCAGAAGCATCAACAGACTTGAGGGTGCTGCCAGTATCATACAAGCATGGCTCAAGAACAATGCAAAGATCTTATGGAGCTGCAATCGAGACTTTCTATTCCATAGTCACAAGAGGTATTGACTAGCATTATTATCGCCTAGCCTACTTGTCTCTAGCCTAGTCTTTTCTTTCTTCTTTATCCTTGGGGGTACTTGACTGGCCAAGACATGGGCAATCATAAAGATTGCATTCGTTCACCTCCTTAGGATGATTTGTTCTCCATAATCAACGCCTTATACCTGTTTATAAATTAAAAATCTGTGAAACTCATATGGCTACATTTAAAAAGAGGGGTTCTAATGTGTTATAGCTGTTGATAAGTTCAAAATCTGTGAAACTAATATCGCTACGTTAAAAGAAAGGGTTCTAGGGACAATTAAAATGATCGTAACAATAACAAGCTTCGTATTATTGTGTGCTTAAGTGATACAAAAATATGACGGAAGACACAACACTATATGTGATATTTGAAGCCTACGTTTCTTGTCGCCCTTGCAGATGCTTTCTTGTGAACTCATCACCGTATGATTCAATCACAAGCTGCCTAGAGTAGAGACTGATTGAAGCTCCAATGTATAGGTGCTCCAAGTGTATTTCAGGATGGGAAACCCTTTTTAGGAATATTCTTTGATTTTTAATGTCAAACTGCAAAAAGTAAGCCAATGTATCTTACACATTTGTCCTCGTGAAAGATAAGAAAAGTTGATCAAAAGGTAATAACAAACATATCTAAATTTAAATTTACGAAGAGCACGTCAAATTTCAAGCAAATCACCAATTGCACATTCCATCATTACTTGTACTTTTTCATGTTTGCCTTTTCCCAAATATCATGCATCAACAATACAAATTGTCTATTTACCATTCTATAATCAAGAAAAAAGTGAAGGACTAGGTGCACCCACCATCTCAACAGATTGGTCATGCGTATAGTAAAAAAGTTGATAATGCCAAATAAGAAGCGTTTGTGGATCCAGCCATCGCACAATGAAAGCATAGCGACAACCCTCACCTGCCCTAGTATCCATTGAATACTAGAATCTGCAAAGCCATGATACAATGAACTTTGGTATTAGGTGTTGGGAATTTATACTGGGCAAAAATTATGATAACAAAATAAATGAGATAGGATATGTAAAACCAAAAGATAATTAGATACAAGCAACCAAAGAATGATTACAGATTGCCTTCAAAGCTGCTTTGATATGGTTTAAAAGAATAAAGGCATGCTTAAACACATGGGTTTATATCTTGATTTGTTTTCATTAAAACCTCAAAATTTATAAAATGACTTTTTTGTGTCTATCAGCACATAGAGGCCTTGGGACGCCAACTCCCTTTAGTAAGAATAACTATCAAAATCTTGACTATGAGATGAATTTAACAATATGCCATGAGTAGAAATTAGTCAAATCAGCATGATTGTGTTATGTACTAAAAGAGCTTCAAATATGTCTTTACGCCTTAAAATTTAGGTAGCAAATGAAAAAGTTATCTTAATTTGAAAGGGCATGGGTTTTCATATTTTAGTGTATTTTTTTGTTTTACCCCCCCTCATCCAAAAAACCACCCCCCTTGGGCCTCTCATATTATGAAAAATATGTACAAGTCTTAAAATCTTGCATATTTCTCAAGGTATACACCTTATATTTTGTGGGAGGGGACATGAGATTTTCATATTTTCCCCTTGCATATTTGAATTTTTTAAAGAAAATCCATGCATATTCTATATGAACCTTGTCCCTCCATACCCTGGATTTTGAACGACGGCAGTAACATAATACATATTGAGTTGGTGCCCCAAGATAGAGGCAATCTTATTCTCTACCCAAGAGAATCTAATGCAATAGCTCGGAGGTGAGAAGAAGTAGGATCGTCAACTACCTGAACTGACGATGTGCAACTATCTTTGTATTCGAGTTCCCCAAACACAGAGAAAGCAAGAAGGAAGAAAAATATATTAACGTCCTTAGGAGGCCTCATGGACCTATGGGACAAAGTACAACAACTAGAAAAGAAAACTCATACAAGCTACAGAGGGCTGAAGCAAATGGCTCGCTAAGGCCCGGATCCGTGATGGGAATAGGAGGCTTCCCCTCAGAGACGTACAGTTGGACAAGAACTCAAACAGCAGGTCCCCACATGTACGCCATCAAATCAATGAGAGCGCACAGAAGTGACACCTAGAATGATGTGAGACAGAGTGAGGCTGCCTTGAGGGCAGCACACAGGCTGCCACATCGGCAGCACATAACATAAACATCCTTCTTCTGTTTAAGTATGACCTACCCTTTACCCTTTAGGGCAGGTCTGTCCATCATGGGACAGCCATGGTGTTGGCCATCCCTTGGGCCACACATGGGCCCTGGTATATGGCAGCATGGCAGCCTATATGAGGCCCCTTTGGCAGGGCTGCAGAAGGCCCTGCATATGGGCAAGGGGTAGACAACTACAAGGGGCTTTATAGGCCCAAGAGACTGGTCTGGTCAGCCAGACAGACCAGCAGACCAGTAGGGTCAGCAGATGCACAGACTGGTCAGCCAGTGCTATAGGGAATCAAGCCAAATATAAGAGCCCGCCCGGGGAGGCAGAGATACAGCTTCAGAGGTTCATCCCAGGCAGTTAGCAGGGTGCAGTTCAAGGCAGGACCAGATAGTATTTACATAAGCTCGGCACTCATAACACCTACTGCATATAGATGATCAAGAGGCATTTTAGGAGCTCCTCCCTAAGCCACTGAAGACCTTGTCTGAGAAGCACGCAGCAAGGACTGAGAAAAAGTATTGGCAACACTTAGAGGCCTCAGATTTAGCATCAGTGGAGCAACACAGCACTGTCCAAGTGGTGTAGGTTGTGAGTTCCCTTCTGTATTCAGCTTTGGTCCTATTTGGGACACATCTTTTCATGTTTAGGTTGCAATATCTCACTGTCTATTTCCAGATCTGTATTTGGAGTTAAATGCATGCTTATGTGCATACATTGAGTAGGATCTAGCTCAGTGTGAGATCTCGTGGGTTGATACATTTTTTGCTGTGCATATTGGCTTGGATCTTGGCCCACAAGGCAAGTCCCATCCAAAGTTAATCTCTAACAAGAGAAGGTTGATATATTGGCTAATCTGACAGGGCAAACTTCACAGGCTCGCTTTCTTGAGAGCTTTGGCCGAGCAAACTATGGGGCCTCTCTGATTGACGTTGACATTGGACAGGTGTCCTTCCCTTGGCAAGGATAACTTTACCTTGTAAGAAGTCCTTTAGGTGCTTTCTCCTTGCATACAAAATTGGAAGCTCCTGCAAGGGAAGTGACTGGAGGACACTAGTGCAATCCAAAGGTAGTGCTTTCAGCCTAGGTAGAAAGTCAATGGGGAGCCTATTCCTTATTTGGAGAAATGTACACACAGACCAGTGGGTTCAAGCACCACAGAAGATGTATATCCTAGTATGGAAAGCATAACAGCTGAGCTGCAGTGATAATTTTGGCAAGAAGCTGATGACCACAAAAATCTCTATTTATTTTATTTGATGGCGCATTGTGTGACATGGATATGCCACTATTAAGTGAATAATGATTAGAGCAAGCATGAAGCTCTCAGACATGTCGATACTTGGATAAGACCCTTCACAGGGTGATGGGATCGTTATACGTGGAGTGGGCATGAGCATTTCAGACCACAGCCACAATGACAACAATACGTTGCTAAATGGGGGCACAAGAGGGGCCCCGCTCTTGACAAGGCTCATCTCAAGAATCCTGTTATTACTGTAGACAAGCGTGAAGTGCATGCTCCATTGTGGCTTATGTTCCATTGATACAGCATGCTCGTAGTCCACTTTGCAGTCTGGCAGGTTCTATCACTTTGGTGCCTTTTAATGAGGCTACTGCTAATCAGTTTCTTAACCTGGCACATTTGGTGGTGGATAAGGTAGCCTCATCAAAAGCCATGTGGTTATCAGAATTGTGAATGGACCCAATCCATACATTCAGTAACCTTTGGGACTGTCGTCTGTGGGGGATGTTTGCTTCTTACAGATGGTGCATGAAGGAACTTTGTACCGCCGCCTGGTCTTTTCCTCCATTTATTTCTCGTACGAAGCCAAGGGCTACCTCCAGTGTCCTATGCACCTCTGGACTTAAACAATCTCCAGCGATTGTACTTCGTGCCCATTTCTCATGGGACAGAAGGATTTGAGACAGCATGTTTAGTAATCCTCTCTCTCTCTCTCTCTCTCTCTCTCTCTCTCTCTCGTACCGTTTCACTGCTCTTAGCCTGTTCAGGCATGTCCTGGTATAAGGGAGAGGGCCTCACTGAACATTTCCTAGTATAAGGGAGAGGGCCTCAGAATTACTGAGAAAACGCACTGTTATTGAACCCGAACGTTGAAACGCACGCATTGGCATAGGGGTGACGACGATGCACAAGGCATTCATAGAACCAATTTCTACGTTAGAAGGATTCCCAAAGGTGAACAACAAAACCAAGGTGGACGGATTAGGAAAACTTGCAAACTAATCGTCCGCCCACGGGAAAATCCATGAGCTGAGGCGACGGGGAGCATAAGAATGAGTAGACCGCAGAGAAGTTTCATGGATCAACGATTAAAGAACCCGCACCAGCAGTGGACGAGGACTCGACGGATCATGTACGGCGTGCCTGGATTTCTGGAACAATGATGATGATGTTCTCATGCAAGAGGCGAAGTTTGTTCAACAGATTTCAAAATATAGCTATCTTGATAACGTATCTTGATAGATGATGACTTAATAACGCATAAACAAGATTTTTGTTATTTCTGAAGTTAGAAAAGATGAGTATAAGGTTGTCCACCAAGGAGCCAGAAATGGCTATTTATATAGGGCTAGGGAGGGCAAGGTTCATGCCAATTTGAACCTAATAGAAGTAGGGCCAACCCGGCCAATTTGATCGGACTTACCTGCTGTACTAGTTGTCCAATAATAGCCTCTTTGGGCTTTGCAAGCGCTGCCTGGCTATGTGGCAGGCTACCACAGTCCCAGGCTCTCTTGCCATAACTTTGACCTCTTCTAGGTTCAATTTGTTGGCCCAATGCTTGTCCCTTTCCATTGCCTACCAACCCAAGCCCCATCTGCCCCTGTTCTGGCACTTGTGCAACCTTGAATTTGCTGCTCTATTTCCATACAGCCATCCATACCATAGGCACCTCCTCATTGTCTGTATCTACATCTCCCAATGGGGGCTATTTATAGGGCAATAGGCCATCCAAAACTATAGAATTTTAGCCTACCAGTCTGGATGCGATGGCCTGTTGCTACTACTATCCACCATCTTGCAATCTAAGCATGTATCTTTGGCTCTAATCTATGAGTCTGATGCTGCCACAAGCCTTCAAGCCATAAATAAAATTTGCAAACACACTATCTAGTTGCATCTTAACTATTATGGTCCAGGAGACTATATCTTGAAGTTGAAGCTTGTGAAACACTTCTAGTGCTTTTCCAAGCAGGCCACATTTGGCATACATGTCAAGCAAGGTGCTGCCAAGAAAAGTATGTTTTCAAATAACTGTGTGGCAATTTCAACATGTATTTGTGACCTCTTTTTGCTTCTTTCAGCCTAGCACAAACCCTCAGAAGGGCCACAAATATGTAGCTCCTAGATGAAGATAAATATGCAAGTTTCTTCTACTCAAGACATTCAGTTCTTCATTAGCAAGCTGATGTTCAGCATATCCTGACATGCAATCCACGAGACTTCATTTTGAACTATGATCTGTGGTTCTGCAAGCAAGCCACATTTGGAATACATATCCACCAAGGTGCTGCCAACAACTATCTCTTTTTCCATCCCATTTATGGAAATCTCAACGTTTATTTCTCGGCCCTTGTCCATGGCACCTATGCTTCATTCAGCATTTGATGGAAGAAATTCAATGCCTTCTGGCAATGCCCATTGTGGTCGAAAGCCACAATTATGGCAGTCCAGGAGACCATTGTGATAAGGCATTATGGTGAACAATCTCCTTGCTTTGCACACCCTCCAACACATCCCATTCATTTTGACAAGTGCAGTTCCCAAAGCCATGTGTTGGAGACATCCATGATCTAATATGCCACGATCTGTGACATATTCCTTTCTCTATACCTTAGACTTATGGATGGTTTGATGAATGGACACTTGTGGAAGGGTATGCCTTTTCGACGTGACACTTCCTATGAGGCACAACCCTTCACAAGAGACATTCTATTGAAGAGACACTACCATTGCAATGTACCCTCTCATCAAGGGTCACACCCTTCACAAGGGGTACACACCTCTTCATGCACATACACTTTGGAGTACACACCTTTTCATGTGTGACTCTTCACTCTCTATATAAGAGAGGCCCAAGTGTATGGATGATGCTACAAACACTCAAGCAATACAAATATTCCTTGTTCTCTACTATTTCAGTCTCCTTTTTTGTTCCTTAGCACATTTCTAAATATAGTAAATCTAGGATTTCTTATAGTGGTATCAAAGCAAATTTCGCTCCTGCCTGTAGGAAATGCCCCCACCTTCTAGCACCTATCTAATACATCTTTTTTTGCTAGAAGGATATCCACGCACGTTGTGCATGGAAGAGATGGAGAGAATGAGCGTAAAATTGTTTAGCGCCAACCCCACCTAAAGTCATCAATGGCCTCTCCATCTCCCTCACATCATGAGTTGATGTGAATGGACACGACAAAAATCGTGTCTTTTGATGTGCTTGGGTTGTCCCAAAACCAAGGGACGCACCTTTTCCACCATCGAACACACCTTTTGATGAAGAGTTTTAGACTCCTCACCCAAGGGACACACCCCATCGTGGAAAAAAGGACACATTTTTGTGTGGGGACACCTCTCTTTAAAACAGGGTTACACCCCTTCATGAAAAGGTACACCTATTCCAAGGGTCACACCCCTTAGAATAGGCACACCCTTTGGCACCAAGCACCACCCTACAAAAGGGTACCTAGAGGGCCTAAAAAGGGCAACCAGCCCTAAACCTAAGGCCCAACCCAACATTACCCTTGCATTCAAGTAACCCAACCTTTAATTAAAAGCAAGGCCTAGGAGTTATTGCAGCCTTCGCAAATCGGCCTTTGGCGTCTTGTAAGTCACGCCCTCTTCTCGAAAGTTGCACCTGCTGCTCCGTACAAGTCTATCATGTTGATTCTGCCCCTCCCTTGCCGATTTTTGCATGCCAAGCCCACACCAAGCTTGCCGTTTTTTGTTTCCAAGCTTTGCTCAGTCTATGGCGGCCTTCCATAGTCACGCCAATCATGCCCTTAGCCTTCTGAATCTGTTCACCAGCCTTTGCTCAGCCATGGATGTGTTCCATCGCCTCTAAAGAGTGATAGCCTAATGCCAATCTCTGCATGCTCTATCTCTTCACCTCGCCATCTCAGCCTGCAAACAGAGGCCTTGATGTCTAGCAAATCCCCTTAGCCAGCCCCTCTTGTATAAGAAAATCTCGCCTCTACACAACAAATCAAGACCCTGGGTGGTTCGTGGTTTTTGCTGGCAACATATTCTGCCCACCATCGGATTGTTTCATCGCCGAATCACCTCCCTCTACAACAAACCCTAATTTTGAAATTTGAAGCCTGACATCATGACCTCCTTCAACTCGCAATTGATGCCGTACTTTTTTCAGCCCGAAGCCCACCGCTGGTACATGCTTTTCAGCATAGTCTAGCAACTCTAATCTATGCCAAGTGGATTCTTTCCATTCTATTTCTAAGGATTCTCTTTCATATTATTATTTGCCGCTCATTATCAAATTACAGCAAATGAAAGCCCCCTCCTTAAAGCATGGAAACCCCTAGTAATGCCCCAGTCCCTTCAAGGACACCTCAAGCATCATCTATCACGCAATATCGTGTCCAGATTGCACAACTAGCCCATTTTGGAGCTTTTGCATCGTGTCTTTTGTGTCACGTGCCCTTCCAGTGACTTGGACCACATCCTATATCTTCTGCATGAGGCACGTCAATTACATTACTTCCTCAGCACAGTCCAGGTTGTGTTTCACGAGACACGTAGATACCTAGAACCCGATATTCCTCACGAGTTTGTTGTCCATCTTTGGAGAGACTTTTACCCCTCAGCTTCAGCATCTCCAGGGTACTCTCCACCTCCTTCAACTCCTAGATATCCTTTATGCTCTAAAGGCACTCCTTCTCTTGGATATCCTCCACTCCCGACAGTAGCTCCTTATCCCTTCTCAGATCCGTGGACTTTGCAACCTACCCCTGTACTCTCACGAGTAGTCACACACATTTCGGCATCACCGGTGTTACCTCAGACAGGACCTCCTTTACCAAATTTCAACGGGTGGTTCCATCCTGCCTCGCCTGCCCCCTCCAACATGAGCAATCTCAGGGAGCAGCTCGGATCTTCTTCTAGGAATGGTACAAACTAGAGTGCATGCTCGTGTTCTTCTCACAGGGAGCAATGCTTACGTGCAGCCTCTCTGGAGATAAGTGACTCAAAAAAGACCCCTAAAGTCAACTTACAAGGCGAAGCACTACTTCAACTTCAAATTTCTCAGCTTCAGGACAACATCTCCGACTTGGTCCAGAAAGTCCAACAACTCTAGGATTCTCGCAGTACCACACATACAAAGGATGATGTGATGCCACCGGACGACTATGTGGACTCGTTCGCACCAGAGGTAGAAAACACTGAACTCCGTGCCCTCTACTATTTACTCCAAGCTTCCAAAACTAAAGGACTTGACATTAAACTTTCGAAAGCCTACACTGGTCAACAAAATTGCCGAACAGTTACCAATGGCTTGCAAAACTGCACATGTACTTTGATACTATTGACCTCACTGAAGGCAAAAAGATTGCCTTGGCAGCCTCCCTCCTCAAGGATACACCTTTCTTATGGTGGCAACGATGCTTAAAGGACAGCAAAAGTGTGTTAACTTGGGAACATTTTGAACACATGCTTCGTAAGCAGTTCATACCTGCCAATGCGGACTTCCAAGCACGTTCAAAACTTCGATAGTTGGAGCAAGCGGGCTCCCTGTCTTCCTACATCTCTTAGTTCACCACATTGGTGATGGAGATCGATGGTTTAATTGATGATGATTGCCTTCATGCTTTCATCTCAGGCCTAAATCCCTCGTTACGCATTCCTCAAAGCAAACATCACCACCACAGCTGGCGCTATTGCTTACACGGAGCGCATTACCGATTTCCAAAACACAAGGAAGCAGAGTTCTAATAGAACAAAGAACTCTACTATGGCCAAGGGTGCTCACTCTCAAGATAACCCCAAGTTCAGAAAAAACTCGGGTAATCAAGGTCAGCGACAGTCTCAAGATCCCCACAAGTCTCAGAAATTGTATGCTGGATCCCAACAAAAGCACTTCTCCAAGGATTGTGCCTCTTCCTCTTCACAAAGTCATGATCGTCATCACCAACATAAAGGTGCGGCCACTGACAAGAAGAACAATTCCAGCACAAAAGGACTTTGTACCATCTGTACAGGCGACCATAGATGGTTCGATTGTCCCAAGCGACCAAAGCAAAATTCCAATATGGAACCTAGCACTTCCCAAACAGAAGATGCTACCCCAACACAAGACAAGAAAGGCAAAGCTGTTCAAATGGCAAATACCATCCATATGAGCCTTGCCAGCAACCCCGAACCTTCCCTGGCCACTCAAGTACTTTGCGTCCAAGGATCGATTCGTGGAACAACGGTCACTATCCACATCGACGGCTGCTCTCATAACTTCCTAGCTAGTTCTATGGTCAAAAAACTTCGTTTGACCACCAGTCCTAGTCCCATGGACTATCAGATTGAACTCGCAAATGGAACTACCTTCTTGTGCAACACTAGGATCAAAAACTTGTCTTTTCACATCCAACATTATACGGACAAGTTGAATTTCAACATCATGCCTCTTTCTCTGTACGATGTCATACTCAGACAACAGTGGCTCTACAACTATGATCCATCAATCAGTTTTCGTAGCCATACTATCCAGTTTGTCCACCAGGGAAAACTTATTAAGCTAACCGGTTCTAGGGACTCTCCTTCGACCCCATTTGCCTCCGCACACTACAAGTAAAGAAGTGGGTTCGTAAATGTCAAGTAAAGACTTCACTTTTGTTGGTTACAGCAATAGAGGAGACACCAACAAAGGATCCTCCTGAGTACTTCAACCAAGCTTTTTTCCAGCCCTACCTGGATATTTTTCCACAGGAATTGCCAAAGCAATTACCACCTCGACGACTAGTGGATCACCCAATCGAGCTTATTCCTGGCAATAATCCACCGTCGAAACCTCCTTATTGGGTTTCTTTCACTCAAAGTGAAGAAATCCAAAGACAGGTGACCGAACTACTCGACAAAGGACACATTCGGCCCAGTCGCAGCCCTTTAACATGACCAAGGGTGCCATGAATGAAGTCTTAGTGGTGGGCGGAACTGGGGATTTTTGGGAGGTACAAGGGTACGCCATCATCTCCACTGTGAACCACATTGGACTACTCAATCTCTACCACCACAGTCTCCATTTCCTCTAGATCAGATGGATGTGGATGTTCTCCCATGGCTGCCTTCACAATTTGCGCACTAGTGGGTTGAACCAGGGATAAAAATAAATAGGAGGAGCTTCAAATTCTCTCTCTTATTTAGGCATTATTTCATTTCTTTACTGCCATGCCCACACGCTTTTTAATCCGAGAGTTGTCTTCCCGAAACTGCACGAACTCCTTGCTTCACTCATTCATTGACAAGTTCCATTGTCCATACATTATCAGGACTTGGTAATCGGGATTCATGGAACAAGAAGACTACAGCTGTACCCAAAACAATGGGGAATGGAAGGAGACGACCTTACAACAATTCAGTACATGTAAAGATTTGCACCAGAATTTGTTGTTCGCAAACTGCCAAATCTCGTCCTTTTTACAAAATGGTTGCACAGTGGTCTGCAAAGATTTTCACGAGAATTGGTAGGAGTTCCTGTGAAAGCACTCTTTCAATGATTGCACGGAGGTCTACAAAGAACTTCAGATGTGTCAAAGATTTCAAAGAATCGATGATGAAACTCTCAAAGAAAAGGGCACGTAGATTTGTTATCAATCTCAAGGAATCGATGAGGGGACTAAGACATTGCAATTGATTATGAAAATCTCAAAGGGCACACAGATTGAAAGGACCAATTTGCGATGAAGAAAGACAAGAGTGGAAGAGAAGAGGAGAACGAGGAAGTTGGAAGAATTCTGTTGGTGGAAGAGGAGAACGAGGTGTTACGTTGGAAGAATTACATTGGAAGTTGGAAGTTGGAAGAATTTCTTGCCAATCTATATCTATAAAATAAATAATACATCGTTTCATGAAATGACATGTGGCTTCATGAGAGTCCAGATTTCCCTTTTATGAGAACTTAGACCCATCTACAACGGTTTTTTTTCCCAATTTCGATGTAGATTGCCAAAAATCGAGAGTTTCTTCTATCATAAAGCAATCTACAGAACTCAATTGTAGGATTGCAATGTTGTGTGTAAGCTCGGAAATTACAGAGCAAACTACAAAGTGCTATGATTCTGTCACATTATATGTACGTTAATGATGAAGTATCCTCGACATTCGACAACACCCAAGAGATGACTCAAAATGATCCTTGATGCTACTCATTAAAGAATTGTGTCCATTGTCTTTGAACCCAATCCGATTGGAAATTCAGCCCAATTTAGGAGGGAATCTGAGACGATAGAATTGTGTCCATTGTCTTTGAACCTAATCTGATTGGAAATTCAGCCCAATTTAGGAGGGAATCTGAGACGATAGGGTGGTTACCCTTGCCTTACATTTCTTTGACAGAGCTGTTGCTTGTAGACCCTGCTTGCCGAAAGTTGTTGCATCTGCTTCTCTCTCTCTCTCTCTCTCTCTCTCTCTCTCTCTCCTTTCACTAACCCTTTGGCCCAGCATCAAAATCCCTCCTCTTTGCAAAGTTTCATCGTTGCTCCTTTGCATTTGCTTTTTCCTAGCATGCACCTCAGCCCAAAATCAGAGCTCTTCCTTGTATAGAGTTCCTCTGCACCTTGAGCCTTTTCTAAGCATTTGAAATGTGAACTTCTATGCATGTATTTTCCAAAGTGCAAAGCCCTCAACCTATTGCATAGAATCCCCTAGAAGTTAGACAAATGCAGCTGGAAAGTTTGCATAGGATCGCCTAGAAGACAGACAAATGCAACACTTTATTACTAAAGGGTGGAATAGAGTCTAGAGGGAATAAGAGAAATGCATTTAATTCCTCTAGTTGCATTTCAAATTGTGAATTCAAGAAAATAACGTTATGTCAATTATGCCAATGGTGAAAGCCATAAGACAATTCTCAAATTAAGCAAGGTGCAAGGTAGTTCACTTCCAAGTTCTTAAATTGCAAATACATATAATTATGTAAGCATGCATAATAGGGTCAAGAGCACTATATCTCTCTCTCAAGTGTATTCGTCCAGGTTGCCAATGTCTTCTTCTGCAATATCATGCCCAAGATTCTACTTGCAAATCTGATGGAGAGGTGTGCCAACTCACTTGGTGCCATCACAACAAAAATGAAAGTTAGAACAATACATTTCTGATGTGGAAAATAGGCTTCAAGGCCGGCACACAGTTGTTATCCTTGTCACTCAATCTAGATTAGCATTAATAAAATCTTGGCATTGCAATTGGCATTTATAAATTTTATCAAGTACTTATACAAGTAATTCTCATGAAATCTACATCCATACGGGAGATTAAGTTAAAGCATGTCTAAAATATATATCCTGAATTAGATAACATGCTTTTTTACTATCCCAAAATAGAGGGTGTTATAAGCGAATGGTGATCAATTTTACAAAGGACTCCCTTCTCAAGTAGTGTGATGAAAATTTGTGGACAGCCATATTGCATGCTGCATATCTTTCGATACATAAGGAATCGCATTCTGACTTGAACTAAGAAGTTGCAGATCTATGGACAAGCTATAATATTTCTTTTGGAAGTATATCGATCAAACATTTGTAGCAAAAGTTATACCTTCTACAAAACAGCTAAAAGTTGCTGTTTTGTTACAGTTAGTAAATTACTGCCAGGTAGTGACGGAAGTTTATGGACAGCTATATTGCAAGCTACATATCTTCCGATACATAAGGAATTGCATTCTACTTTAAGATCTTTGGACAAGCTATAATTTTTGTTTTGGAAGCGTATCAATCTGACATTTGTAACAGAAGTTATACTCTCTACAAAATAGCTAAAAGTTGTTGTTATAGCTAGTAAATTATTGCAATTAGCTAGTTCACAAAAGTGAATTGTAAACAATGAAACCGACTAAAGAGAATTAGTGCTTGCTCTACTAGCATCCTTGCTCTTTCATCTATATTAAAGAAAAAGATTATGAGAAACATATCCAATACATAAACTCCATAATGTATTGCCGCAACTCAATCCATAGATGCATTTTCAAGCTCCCTTATTAGACATATATAGGCCCAACTATGGAGATCCTCAATGATAATTCTTGGGCTTATAGCATATCAGACATAAGCATATCATTCAACAATGCAATGGTAATATGAATGAAAATAGAGGGAATCGAAGAGCATCATAATAACCAAAAAATTTCCAAAGTTGAAATTTCTTACATCATAATCCGTAAGGATTAGTAGCTCCAAAGGAAATGAAGTGCTGATCAAGTAGTGAATTCCCTACAAGGTCCCTCTACAAATTGCGAGAGAACTTTGGGCTTGTAGTAGAATATCATCCAAGATAGGCCGAGTAATAGGTAAGCCACCCATGAGACTATAATCTTGCATGAGACAAGCCAAGAGCCCAAAGTGATAAATGAGAGCATGTTAGATTACATAGAAAGCTTCCTCACCTGATCGGGTGGGCGTACTTTCACTTCATCATCTTTGTCATATTTATCTTTGCCAGGTAAAAGATAATGATGTCTAGGAAGTGCCCAACTGCTAGAGATCAGTGTTGGGCTACTTAATACAGGGATATACATTTCCAATCCATGCAAAATCCCAAGTAAAAAACCTTATACTAAACTTTCACAATCCTGCTCATAGATAATAACATCGTTGAAGAACATAATGGATGAGCGACTTAGCACAATGAAGGTCCGAAAAAGGTAGAGCATAGTCTATCAATTAGGCAACTGCCACAACTAGACATCCACTACCAGTAAACACAATAGCAAACTGGTCTAGAGCAGAATCTGTGGAAAACAATGGCCATCATGTAGAAGAGACTCTATTAATGGCCATTATGCCCTCCAAGAAACATGTAGTAAAATATTTGACTGGGCGAGAAATTCCGTCGCAAGTTTCTCTCCTAGGGAGTTCCTGAGTTGCAGGGGAGATCCTAAGTCATAGTGGGCAGTCCTTCTCTCCCATGGATTTCCTGAGTCATAGGGGTCCAATCTAGCAACCTAGTCTTTAGAGTATTCCATACATTTCAGCGCCAGGGCTCCAACTTCTTGTAAGAACGTAAGTAGCTCAAAAATAAAGTATGGCTCAAACCATCAGAGCACAAACTTCCTACAAACGTCCCTAGTCGGTCACCCAAACAAAAGGGAGGAGGGCCTTCAACATTGTGCTCTAGGCTTCTAATTAGCGCCACAAATAGGCTAGCATAGTTCTCATTTTTTTATGTCTTCAAGTGAAATCATTATGTGTGTGCGTGTGTGTGTGTGTGTGGCCCACCCCCAACCCAGAGGGTAAGACCACATGGTGGGGAGTTAGCCCACCATGTGGACTTACTCCCCACCAAAGAAATTGATACAAGAGAAATTACAAGGCATTTCCTAGTATAATAGAAGTGTTTTGTAGGAGATGACGAAGTAAGGCTCATAAGATGTCATAAGCTGACCCATTAAGGGGATTCAAACTGTTAAACAATCATCAAGAATTATATTATTACGCAGGGGAGTTATCCAGAGACCTTTTGGTAAGGAGACAACTTTGACCCTAAATAAGGGGACAAGAGAATCAACTGAAAACCTCTTGGTAAGGAGATGATTCCGACCCTATATAAAAGGACAAGAGAAACTACAGGATACCAAAGCAAAGAGAAGCCATTACTAAACTAAAACAATTGTATGGTACTAGCCCGACCAAAGGCTAGTAGGAAGAACGGTGTGTGTCTTTAGAATTCATTATCCCCTCAATAATTGAACCATACAATCGATTCAGTCTAGATTGCCCTTAAACTAAACAATTAAAATTTAAAAATAATTCAAATATGGAGATTTAAACATTTAAAAGAAATGAGATATAATTTTATTTCGAAGGTATTATAGCCAACTACGTAGGTTTACAAAAGTGTAGAATCCATCCGGTAGTCCAGGCTCCAAGGTCAGGGTTCACTTACCTACCACCATCTAAGAAAAATGAGGCATTAGAATGTCATCATTTCAAATGGGTGGACAAGTAATGCCTGTATCCCCTGGCATGTTATTGCTTTACCAAGGAACATAGACAACCGTCTAGATTCACAAGTAAATTTTTGAAAAGAGCATAATGCAAAGGTAGCATCACATGTCCCATGAGGGGTATTCCATAATTGATAAACCTTTCAAATTCTTGTAAATAATTGAATACCTCCTACAAAAGGAATTTTTTCAAAATTAGTAGAGATAAAAGAGCAAAATTGAAACAAGCCATGGGATAGTCCACACCCAGCTATGACAAATGGGCGGTAGGCCACACCTAGTTTCGACATAAGTTAAAAAACCCATGGGGGGTATACCATTCTTAAAGCAAATACATTAACAACAATCCTAAGTAAGGAAGAATAGTAATAACTTAGAAGAGCGTAATTGACTTAATAATGGAAATAAACATAAATGAATGAAAAAATCTATAAGCACATTATCTGAAGGACAAGAAATCCTTTTATTAGAAAAGGAAGAAAAATAAAAATTCTAAGAAAATTACTTAAATCACAAAGGATCAATTATGTAAGGCAATTAAATAAGCCTAGCTATTAAGGGAACTTAAGTAATTAAATAAAGCAATTAAATAAATATAAATATAAATATAAATAAATAAATAAATAAATATATATATATATATATAATGAGAGAGAGAGAGGGTTCCAGGAAAAAAAGGAAACCAAATGAATTCTAACTTAAGTAGGACTAAAAGGTAGAGGCTACAATTACATCTAGATGAAAAAAAGCAAGTAGTGGTGGTGAACAAAGAAAAGAGTCTTACAAGTGCCAATGAATAAATAAATAAAATTATAAAAGAAATGCATAAAATGTAAAAGAGAAAAAGCAAAAACAAAGGAATAAAAAAGGCAAGTAACTAAAAATAAAATCAAAAGAGACACATAAGAGAAAAGAACTAAGAGAAGTCATGCACAAGGGCTTTAGGAAAATTAGCAATATACATAACTAGAAACAAGGGAGTCTTAACGTGAAAAAAACAGCAGGAACGTAAAGCTAGCAAAGGGAGGTAAATCTAGCAAAGGGCCATTACCCAAGTCTGCATAAAGCTACGTAAAGTAGGCACCAAAGCTAAGTCTGGAACAATCATGGAGCCAAGACCCAGCAAGGAGCACGCAGCTTAGTGAGACGACAAAACTGAGATAAAGGGTCAAGCAAGGAGCCCATGATAACATAAATTGGTAAAATTGGAGAAGTGGAAAGGTTGTCTTAGGGGATAACCATTGCCATGAGAAAAGGCCCATGCAGCAGGAAGTTTGCCACCGCTAAGACTACACTGGGAGTCACTTATAGACCGTAATAAATGATGCTTTACAAAGAGCTTGCACGACACAGTAAGCCTAGAGAGAACCTGAGAGAGCAGAAGGTCCACGGGAGTTAAAAGGGAATGTTGAGGCTATACTGATCCACGGTTCAAGGTCTCAAGATGAAGAAAAGTTGTAGAGGAATATGTCGCTACATGTAAGAAGCTTTTGACAAAGGGTAGCGGCCGAAAATCAAAGTAAAAGGTAGTTATAATAGAACCACATCAACGGGTTGTCAATCTACAAGAGGTAATAGTTTCTCCATCTCTCTGAAGTCGTAGAAGGTTGGCCAAGATAGCTAGATAGAACTTATGACACGGACGGATAACGAGAACAACAACAAGAGGACACAGATCCTTCTCTATCTTCTATGACAAGACAAAGAAGGATGACATGTAAGGAATCCATAAGGTAAGTAGAAAGTGAAGAGCCAGAGGAGAAGTGTGAAACAAAAGAGACCTGTAATATGGAGGCAACATGAGCTAGAAATGGTTGTGAAGATTCTCGAGGAGCAACACGAGCCATGCAGTCCAAGCCAAGCAAAGAGGAAGACCACTAAAGAGAAAATCGTGTTACAAAACCAAGAAGTACATTGAAGCGAACCTGAGCCAGATGAAAGTCGAAGGTGGAGAAGAGCTGCCACGGCACCAAAGGACTTGAGCGAAAACAAGAGGATCAAGGCAATGTAGAAAGAGACTATAGAAGGGGGATAGGGGAGAATGAAAGTGAGCAAGGAGAATAAGATAAAGGAAGGCGTAAGGCAAAAGCGGCAAGAAAAAGATAAAGGAAGGCATAGATAAGGTCGCTATAAAAAGAAATGATAGGAAGAGGGGCGGTGGCAGTTATTCAAGATTAGCAGTGAGTGGGAGTGTGGGAGATCGTAGGGATAGAGTAGGGTATGTATATATAGCCAATAAAAGGCTAGAGTAGGCAATTTAGTAGGTACGCAATTTAATGGTAGCACAGATCCTACAAAATTCAAGAGTTCCCATAGATAATTAGAAAGAAAATAAAAAATAATCAACTATGGAGGTGAAAAGGGCAAATGTTTATTAATTTAAGCACGAGGTTGTATTTGTGTCAATAGATATATTGTAACACTGACTATTAAAAAAGGTTTATCAATCTGGAAACAATAGTAAATAAATACTTAGATAAAAGGAGGGAAAATATAAAATTATTAAAATAATTACCCAATTTATGAAGAGAAGGTAGATTTTAGGGAGGGGGAAGGGGATGTATGGAAAGGGAAAATTTTGAGACACATGTGTGTGTGTGTGTGTGTGTGTGTGTGTGTGAGTGAGTGAGAGAGAGAGAGAGAGATAGAGAGAGAGAGAGAGAGAGAGAGAGAGAGAGAATGTATTATCATCCACGAGGGGACATATATGACCCATGGGACCCATAGAGTATGGAGTGTAGAGTTTCCCCCTCCTTTTTGAAGAGGGGGGATGCGGATCATGAGAGTGCTCTCAACGGAAGCAAGAACAGAAGACGGAGAGAGAGAGACAGAGAGCCACACAAGTTTTGGTGGGTGCAGAACCACCCTAATATTCTTTTTCATTCATTTATATATGTGTTTGAGTATTGTACATAACTGGGGTAAAGGCATAGTGACCTTTAACACCCACAACCTCCCACTTAAAGGACAATGTGCCTTTCAGGGAGAACAATCAGTGAGCATACTATCCAATGCCCATCAATACATGACAATACTCAAACAGCTGACTAGGTAGACTCTTTGTCAGCATATCTGGAGGGTTATCATATGTATGAACCTTGACAAGCTCTATGCGCTTGTCCTCAAGTACCTCCGTGATGAAATGGTACCTGACCTCAATGTGTTTGGTCTTTGCATGAAAGACCGGATTCCATGCTAGCTGAATAGCACTCATGGAATCACTATGCAATGTCGGTACACCTGTATGAATCCCCAAATTTTCCACTAGCCGATCAAGCCATATAGCCTCCTTGCAACCCTCTGTGGCTACAACATACTCAGCCTCTGTGGTAGACAAAGCAACGCACTTCTGTGCGTGAGACATCCACGACACTGCACCACCTACAAAGGTGAACACATAACCAGAAGTGGATCTCCTACTATTATCCACATGCCCTGCATAGTCTGAATCTGTGTACCCAAGTACACGCATGTCTCCTCTACCAAAGCAGATGCACATCTCCTTGGTACCCTTCATGTACCTCATGATGCACTTAACTGCCTCCCAATGCCTCTTTCCTGGATTAGCCATATACTGGCTAACAACTCCCACTGCAAATGCAATGTCTGGTTTAGTAGCTATCATAGCATACATAAGACTCCCAACTGCTGATGCATAAGGAACCTTGGACATCATGGCCCTTTCCTCATCTGATTTGGGACTATCTGTATGACTTAGTTTCACATATGGAGGCAATGGAGTACTCACTTCCTTCCCCCCCTCCATATTGAAATGCTGCAATACTTTTGTAACATACTCTTTTTGTGAAAGCCAAAGAAGTTTCCTACTTCGATCATGCGTGATGCGCATACCAAGAATATGACCTGCAAATCCCAAATCCTTCATATCAAAGGCCTCATGTAACTTGGCCTTTAATGCATCTAGCTCATAAGTATTCTTGCTAGCCAATAGCATATCATCCACATATAGTGCCAAGATTATCAAGCTATTATCCTTAGCCCTTTTAGTGTAGAGGCAGTGATCAATTTCACTCCTTCTAAAAGCCTGGGACCGAATGAAAGCATCAAACTTCTGATACCATTCTCTAGGCGCTTCCTTAAGATCATAAAGACTCTTCTTCAGCTTGCAAACTAAATGCTCTTTGCCCTTTTGTTCAAAGCCTTCCGGCTACACCATGTAAATTTCCTCATGCAAATCCCCATGCAAGAAAGCTGTCTTGACATCCATCTGCATAAGCTTCACATCCTCTGATGCCACTAGTCCAAGCATGCATCTAAGTGTGGTCATCTTCACAACTGGAGAGAATATCTCATCAAATTCCACACCCTTTTCTTGCTTGAACCCTTTAGCAACCAAACGGGCCTTGTACCTAGGCACATCGTCACCTGTGACCTTCATTTTGTAGACCCATTTACATGGCAATGCTTTCTTTCCATGTGGCAAAGAAACCAAGTTCCAAGTCTTATTCTTCATAAGTGAACTCATCTATGATTGCATAGCATACTCCCACTTGCGTTGATCCTCGCGCATCATAGCCTCTCTGTAGCAAGAAGGCTCCCCGCATGCAGTAAGCATCACATAGTCTACCCCTGGAACAAACCTATTAGGCGGTCTAGTGCATTTGCAGTGGGAGTTGTTAGCCGGTATATGGCTAATCCAGGAAAGAGGCATTGGGAGGCAGTTAAGTGCATCATGAGGTACATGAAGGGTACCAAGGAGATGTGCATCTGCTTTGGTAAAGGAGACATGCGTGTACTTGGGTACACAGATTCAGACTATGAAGGGCATGTGGATAGTAGGAGATCCACTTCTGGTTACGTGTTCACCTTTGTAGGTGGTGCAGTGTCGTGGATGTCTCGTGCACAGAGGCTGAGTACGTTGCTTTGTCTACCACAGAGGCTGAGTATGTTGTTGTAGCCACAGAGGGTTGCAAGGAGGCTATATGGCTTGATCGGCTAGTGGGAGATTTGGGGATTCATACAGGTGTACCGACATTGCATAGTGATTCCATGAGTGCTATTAAGCTAGCACAGAATCCGGTCTTTCATGCAAAGACCAAACACATTAAGGTCAGGTACCATTTCATCAGGGAGGTACTTGAGGACAAGTGCATAGAGCTTGTCAAGGTTCATACAGATGATAACCCTGAAGATATGCTGACGAAGAGTCTACCTAGTGAGTGGTTTGAGTATTGTCATGTATTGATGGGCATTGGATAGTATGCTCACTGGTTGTTCTCCCTTAAAGGCACATTGTCCTTTAAGTGGGAGGTTGTGGGGGTTAAAGGTCACTGTGCCTTTACCCCAGTTATGTACAATACTCAAACACATATATAAATGAATGAAAAAGAAGATTAGGGTGTTCTGCACCCACCAAAGCTTGTGTGGCTCTCTATTTCTCTCTCTCCCTCTTTCGTTCTTGCTTCCGTTGAGAGCACTGTCAACAGTGAGTCAGAAATACAATAGAAATCCAATGAAATGATCCCAGATTCAAGAATGAAGGTGTTTCCAAGCTCCTGAAGTGAAGTGGACACCAAAAGCAAGCAATAGTTGCCTCTACAAGTCAATACGAAGTCTCTGTCATCGAACGGAACAGGGAAAAGCTCAACACTTAACAAGCTCTCAAAACCACTTCGCAAAGCCAAAGTGACTTTTCCAAAGGTTCCTCCAAGGTCTCTGCACACTTGGATGCAAGTAAAGTCACCCACAAAGCTTCCCACAGAGCTTCTCCTTCCTCCCACAGAGCTGCTGAGCTTCAAGCATTCACGCACGCTCAGCTAGATCACCCGAGCTCTGATACCAGTTGAGAGTGCTCTCAACGGAAGTAAGAACGGAAGAGGGAGAGAGAGAGACAGAGAGCCACACAAGTTTTGGTGGGTGCAGAACCACCCTAATCTTCTTTTTCATTCATTTATATATGTGTTTGAGTATTGTACATAACTGGGGTAAAGGCACAGTGACCTTTAACCCCCACAGATCACTCATGTAGACTAATATGTAGCACTCTCAAGGGTCACTCTGCATTGAAAAATTCTAGTGATGAAACCCCTTAGGCAAGACAGGGTGGCAAACAATAGAACATATGCAAGTTGATCATGGCCATCTAAAAGCTCCACAAAGCGAGCGTGGATGTTAGCATAGCATGGACACACCGTGACAAAATGTTCCTGTTGGAAAGTGGGAGTGAAGAGAGTTTCATCATGGAGGTGAGTGAGAACACATGAGATATTCAAATGGGTGTTCTAGCCATTGTCAAAGGGAAGTCCCTCTTTTATAGAAATGGAGAGAGGGTGGCCTAAATCAATGGCACCTCTCCTACATCAAAGGAGGTAGCTCCTAAATCATAGGAACTCCACAATCATAGGCACCACCCCATGTGGGGGCCTTTGCATTACATCATCACCTGTGTCATGGCCTATGGCAGTAAGTGTGCCTCTTCTACACACACACACACAACCATATGACTACTAGTGGATGCACACATGCACTTAGCAAGCCCTTGATCGCAAATATCCCAACAGTTCCTCTATCTCAGCAGACCCCATCTCATGGAAATGGCACCACCTCTCCTCACAAGTGATATGTAGCCATGTATCTCTCTCAGTAGCAGCCCATGAGTGTGATCTCAACTGCTGCAATCGGGCAATGTGTCACCTTGCATGCATGGGTATTGATTGGTATATGTATGTTTGACCATTCTCCTCTATCTATGTATAAGAGTCCCATTAGCACGGGTTGATGAACTCATAGTAGTATTCAAACTTGGCTCTTTTCTTAGCGGACACCCACTTTTGATGTAGTGCATTCGGTAGGTCCATGCAAAAAGTACTCATATCCACACCCTTTGGCTGCATGTCTAAGTAATGATCCACACCCCACCTCATGAACCAGCCACCATTAATATCCAAAGCCCAACCAGTAGACATAAGTTTGGTTTTATGATACTTTTGCAGTTTAATGCTTTCCAACCAAACGTTTTTTGGCAATCTATCATCATCCATTTGTTGCAACATCTATGCAATCTATCATCATCCATTTGGGGGGGGGAGAGAGAGAGAGAGAGAGAGAGAGAGAGAGAGAGAGAGAGAGAGAGAGAGAGAGAGAGAGAGAGAGAGAGAGAGAGCGTCCTTCAAGCAAGTTATTCTCCTTGAAAGGGCATGGCACCATGAGAGAATGGGTCAAAGAGAGATGCTGAGGGGTGGTATGTCCCTCTAATAGGCTCCTAGAAATATGAACTCCATGCTGTCCTCGTGAACTGCTAAGAGAACTGCTAAGAACTGACTAAGAATTTTAATGGTATTAGGATCTTAGGAATTGCTTTATCCACTCTCCCTAGCATGTGGGATTGATATCATGCTATATTTATCTAAATGTGAGTGCATTCAGTCACTTGGGAGACCTATTGTAAGTAATTATGTTGCTACATACCAAAATAAAAAAAGCCTAACCCACAAGGGATAAGTGTCTTCTCGCCTACTATTTTATGAGATCCTTCATGATATTTCCATGGGCTTGATATGTGATATAGGACTTAATTTTCCCAATGTTTGGGGCTCTTACTACCATAAAGAGCTCAAAACTTAGGCTTCAATGGTTCATATAAATATACCATCATCATGTAAGAAATTTAAACAAGGAGAAGTAATCTAGGTGGCCAACATCAATTAAACAAGTAGTTTGTGGAGAAGCACCCTCAAAAAATTTCTTACGGCTTGGCTAATGGCTTTGATTAGGGTAGTTATTGAAGGACAAATTGATGTAATGGGGTGTATCTAGAGGTACAAGGTTTGTGTGAGTTTGTGTGTCACCACATGGTGGTGACTAGGTTAGGTGGTAGAAGGTTCTATTAGGTGTGATTGAGAGAATCAGGGAGTGATTATATGATCTAAGGATTCCATCTTGAGATCATTGATGATGTCAAAGATGTATACTCTCTTGCCTATATATTGGGCATTCTCCATGAATAAAGTGTTTTGTTTATGATCCATTGTTTCCATTGATGCTCCAACATGTGGTATTAGAGCCAGTGGCTCTCTCATGGCTCTTCTCTCCTCTAGGCTCTTCCACCCTCATCAACCTCTCCATCAACTTCAACTCTTTTTCTTTAATGCTGTGAAGATCTATGTTGATAGTTGTTGTTGCCAACTCTTCTGCTGTGGTCGTTGTTGCTACTAAAGATCTACCGAGCCTAGAAGATCATCGACAATCCTTCACGTCTTGCTCATGGTTAGAGCTTCACCTCGATGCAGCTCCTATAGTTGGCAATGGAGTTCTGGCACTAGAGTTCTTGCTTCTCTAAGGCCGTTGTGGTAGTTTGGAGGCTTCTATAGCTTCTTAGGTGACAACTCATCCGCCTTGTCATCTCCATGCTCATCTCCTCTTCTGCACCACTCACGCTTCTTTTTCCTCCACAAACCACCCTACAATGCAAACATTGTCCGAAAACAAGTAACTGAGTATATTGTGTTGGCTCAAGCATATTTGTTATCTATGATGTCCCTCAGTGCCTCAACTGGCACTTGCAGCTATCATTGTTTATAGTGGGACTAAAGAGATTGTAGACCTTTGCCTTGATCATATCTTTGCTCCTCGAGTGGCTCTCTATGGATTACGGTCATTTCTTTGCCAACTACCTCCCTTTGATTCGATGGTGCCTTGAATGTGGATGTGACAGAGTTCTAGACAAACTTGGTTCCATATTTGAGGATCCATTTCATGGTGTCCTTTTTGTCTTCTCCCACATAAGCTTCCTTAAAGCTCGTTGTCTCTGCAGTGCAGAACGCTCATCGCCCATCACTCTAAAAATTTAAAAAAAAACTAAAGGTTTTTTCTTTGTGCAAATCTTCTATATTGTGACACATGGCAAATCCATGTTTATATATATATATATATATATATATATAGTTTTGTTTAACAAAACTAGTTGATGCTATCGCTGAGATTTGAACCTACAACCTCTCCATTCAAAGCCTATGACTCTACCATTGTGCTGACTCAAGGACGCTTGAAATAATTGGGACACGTGCATTTATGGGGATGATGTGTTGACCAAGTTTGACCACTATAATGGTGCTTACTTGATGTTTGAAGCTAATTCAAAGATGATTACGGTACCTAGCATAATGAATGAAGTGCATTTACATTTGGATGATTGCATTATGCCATACATTCATGAGCTTTTATGTACAAGAGTAGACACTGCCCTTGTTTTACTAACAAGTGGTAAGACCATCTTCATATTTGATTTATGTGAAGACATATGGGATGCATGTGATCATGTACTTGAAGTCAACTTGCTTGAAGCTACTCATTTGGTAGCATACCTCATTAAGAGAGAAGGTATGAAGAAGAAGGATGCAAGAAAGATCAAAGGGCAAAGGAACAAAGAACCTCTCCAATGACAATATACCTCACACTATGGTAGCTTGGAAGAGGAGGAAAAGAAAAAGATATGCCATCAAAGGGGGGAATTTCCCCACATCTTCAAAGTAGATTTTTTTGTATGTGTACACTGTGTGTGTGTGTGTGTGTGTGTCAAATTTCTGTGTGTGTGTGTCAAAGCTCAAATTTAAAAGGAAATTCTTGCATGTCAAACCTAGTAGAGCTATTGGTCGGATCCATTAATAAATACTATCGAGCTGACATAGGTGTCCTAGCTTTCTCTTAGTGGCTACATGAAAAGCTATGAGAGCTGTTGAAATATAGTAGAGCTCCCGTAGACTAAAAATTGCAAGTGAAATGACATTGGAATAGTGACTCTTGTGGAGAGACAACAATTTTGATTTAAGTACATCTCTATTCCAACACTAATGGGGGTCACTCAATACCCAATGGCATATAAAAAGACATAAACTCCCTTACCGTTTCTTCCATGGGTAAGGGATACCAAAGATTAGTGCCATGAAGGCTCTTAATTATGCATTCCCCTAATTCTTAGTCAAGCCATTTAAAAGCTCTAAAGTGTAAAAAATTCAAGATCCAATTTTAAGGAAATCCCACGTCGCAGCTCTCCATATGGTAAGGGGATCTAGAACAATCCCCCATCTAGAAGAGACTCAATATCATCATACAAGTAAAATATTGTAGTAAAATCACAATGGCAATATGTCCTTAATTTATCATTTTTCTAAAGAATACTTATGACATGTATGCCCATAAAATCAAAAACAATTCTCAAACGTTAAAAATGCTCCTTAAAGCCTTTTCCCATAAAAAATAAGGAATCCACGAAAAATCCTAAAAGGTTGCCATGATCCTATGGTCCATCCTAAAAGATTGCCATGATCCTATGGTTCATCTAATCTCCTCAATCTACCCAAGCAATCTACTCATCCTAGAACTGGCCAGATACGGGTACTTAGCATCAGAATTTTGTTAAGCCATGACAACATTTTGACACTATTCTTGGCTACAAACTGCCCTCTATCACCGACCATTAATGAAAAATTAGAAGACAATTTAGTGTTTCATGAACTGCCCATGACAAGAGGATGCTAACTTCGAAGAAGTATCGATTGCCAACGGCAATGACTTCAGGAAAATGAGCAAAGATCGGAACATGAGCAAAATAAACGATACTATGTTAGTTGTAAAGCAACTGAGTAGAGATCGGCATCAATCCTTGTGCAAATGATATGCACCCAGTCCTCACGGAATACAAAACAAAGAAGGTCGTGGTGGCTCTTAATCACCGCGTTCATCACAACCGGCCCTTAGTGCTGGGAATTCCGCAAGCAGGGACTACTGTTCTCAGTCCGTCCGTCCGTATGAATGCCAGCTTAAGATCTTGCTAATGTATCTGCCGTAGCTTATGAGACAAGTGATAATCAACAAGGCAACGAGGTCCTTCTAAACGAGGAAAAATCTCATTATCTCTGTGTATACTTCTACGTTGTGAGAGCTTAGAAAATATATCACGTATCAGTATTTTATGTAGGCTTACGACGGGCCAACGGTAGCTGGGCTCTATCGCAAAAGGTTCTGCCAACTTGTTTTGTGATCCCCTATGTGGAAGAAAGACTTATATCTCCTACCTAAGTGAGTGAAGATATTCATCTAGGCAGAAGAGACACTAAAAATAGTGCCCCTACAGCCTAGATACACTTTGCGCAACGAGTCCAACGGCTTGAAAGCTCCAATCCTCTATTTGATGCCAATCTGCATCAACACAGTTGAGATCCCAGGCTTGGAAACATATAATTCTATTTGTCAACTGTGTAAGGGACTGAGGAGGAGAGGCGTCTCTTAGCCAAGTACTTGCTATAGTCGTTCCAAGCTAGCATGCATGGAATCCCACTTGATATAGAATTTCATGAAACTAACAAGAGAAATGAGCTCATTGATGTGTTTCGATTGTTTCAATTGTTTTGATACCAAACATGACTAAATTTGGATATTTCTAGCAAAAGTTGTGACATTTTTTTAAGCTCAAACTGGCATCCAGAGGAGGGAGAGAGAGAGAGAGAGAGAGAGAGAGAGAGAGAGTTATTTCATTGATCTCTCTGAAATCAATGAAATAACTCTCTCTCTCTCTCTCTCTGAAATCAATGAAATAACTCTCTCTCTCAATGAAATAACTCTCTCTCTCTCTCTGAAATCAATGAAATAACTCTCTCTCTCAATGAAATAACTCTCTCTCTCTCTCTGAAATCAATGAAAGAGAGAGAGAGAGAGAGTTATTTCATTGAGAGTTATTAAAGAGAGAGAGAGAGAGAGAGAGAGTGAGTTATTTCATTGAGAGAGAGTTATTTCATTGAGAGTTATTAAAGAGAGAGAGAGAGAGAGAGAGAGAGAGAGAGTGAGTTATTTCATTGAGAGTTATTAAAGAGAGAGAGAGAGAGAGAGAGAGAGAGAGAGAGAGAGAGTTATTTCATTGATTTCAGAGACTCTCTCTCTCTCTCTGAAATCAATGAAATAACTCTCTCTCTCTCTCTCTATGAAATCAATGAAATTTTTTAAAGCCCAAATTGGCATCCAGAGGAGGGCGCTGGATGCCCTCCTCTGGATGCTAGTTTGTGCTTTAAAAAAATTCACAACTTTTGCTAGAAATATCCAAATTTAGTCATGTTTGGTATCAAAACAATCGGAACACCAGTGGGATTCTGTGCACACTAGCTCTCCTCTAGAAGCCCTTTTGGGCTAAAAATTTATCCAAAATGGTGGGAAAAAAAGACAAATAATCATGGTGGGAGAGAGAGAGAGAGAGAGAGAGAGAGAGACTAAAAAAAGAAATCAAAGAACTTTTTATTAGCCCAAATTGGCATCTAGAGGAGCGCCCTCCTCTGGATGCCAATTTGGGCTAAAAACAATTTCACAACTCTTGCTAGAAATATCCAAATATAGTCATGTTTGGTATCAAAATGATCGGAACACACCAAATGATCTCATTTCTCTTGTTAGTCTCATGAAATTTTGTCTCTCGTGTGATTCTGTGCATGCTAGCTCTCCTCTAGAAGCCCTTTTGGGCTGAAAACTTTATCCAAAATGGTGGGAAAAAAAGACAAATTATCATGGTAAAAAAGGTGGGCGGGGGGGAGAGAGAGAGAGAGAGAGAGAGAACCACAGTGCATGCATGAGAGAGGGGATATAAAGAGATATGATAGAGTTATACATAGATGGAGATAGAGGGTCTATACATAAGATGAAAAGAGAGAGAGAGAGAGACTATTGGAACCTCAAGTGGATGAATTTGGGAAGCTATAAAAATGAAATGCAGGGCATTTGTGCTTACAAATTGTGTACCTTATAAGCTTGTTGAATGTGTGTGTGTGTGTGTGAGAGAGAGAGAGAGAGAGAGAGAGAGAGAGAATAGTGCATGCATGAGAGAGGGGGTAGAGAGAGATGTGACAGAGTTAGACATAGACGAAGATAGAGGGTTGCAATGATTACAAGGAGGACAAAGAGAGAAAAGATACAAAAAGAATATTGTGTGTGTGTGTGTGTGTGTGAGAGAGAGAGAGAGAGAGAGAGAGAAAGAGAGAGAGAGAGAGAGAGAGAGAACAGTGCATGCATGAGAAGGGGTAGAGAGAGATGTGACAGAGTTAGACATAGACGGAGATAAAGGGTTGCAATGAAGACAAGGAGGACGAAGAGACAAAAGAGACAAAAAGAATATCATGTGTGTGTGTGTGTGTGTGAGAGAGAGAGAGAGAGAGAGAGAGAGAGAGAGAGAGAGAGAGAGAGAGAGAGAGAGAAAGATAGAGAGAGAGAGATGTCATAAGTGGAATAGGTGGAACAAAACATGCTATTTGCCAAAAAAAACTCGCTTCTTGCCCTTCCCCATATGAACTTGGGATAAAAGTATCCTTGTCATCATTACTCCCACAATCCTAGACCAAGTTCATTTGACTGTTAGCACAAGGTGGGATGGGAACAAGGGGTTCATCCCATGAAAGGGAAAAAGGGGGGAAATAAGAATGGCTATTTTGGATGGTTTTCCCTTGGAAGAGCATATTCTAAATGATTTTCTCTTGGTGCATGACAAAATGATCCAAGCCCCACATGTATAAGGAAGGCTGCAGGGATGAGGGCAGAGGCTCTGGGTTTGAGGAACGAGCAATGTAAAGAGCACGACAAGCAAGAGGCTGCCCATTTTCAAGGAAGGCCAAGACTCTACGCTATGAGACAGTAGAGAGCAAACTCCCAATGATGGAAGGAGAGGCAACCTCGGGAGCGGCGACAATGAGATGTTCATTGAGGCATGCATTAAATTTAAAGAATCATGAGTTGCTATTGGCTAGGAACCAAAAACATCATGAATCAAGATTGCAATTGCAAGAATCAATAACCCAACACATCACGTTTGCTATAGGAATGTAACGATGATCAGCCAAAATTTGTCACATAACATGACGTAATTTTAGTCTCGATAGATCTACGATGATGGACAAATAGCCTTCCTCTTGGGGGCCTGTTTAAGCTCCCTTGAACTTTGTTCCCAACCAATCAATATAAAGGCACTCTCCAGGACAACTTATTTTTTGCTAAGAGGGCTTCCCCACGTGAGTGCTAAGCCCCACTAGCACCCAAAACTTCCATGCCCCATGCTAGTTGGAATGTTGCATATAACTTTTCCCAGCCCTATAGCACCAAGCTTGTTTGAGGGCTTCTTCACACAACTATATACAATGAACCTATAGCATTTTCATTTTACCCGTAACAAATATTCTCTCAATTTTGTAAAATTTGCAAAATCTATCCCCTTGAGTTATATTTTAGCTTATAAATCTGCAAATTCCAAACAAAAGACTTTTGAATTTTAAAACCCCCAAGTTTCATGATTTGGTAAGAAAAATATTTTCTATGAACACTCTTGCTATCAAAGCATTGCAATGGCTAAACATTGGGATTCGCTCTAATATATTCATCTTCCATGCTTTTGGCCAACCAATCTCTAATACCCCTCTCAAGCCTCATAAATGTCACTTTGAGATAAGGCAAAGCCTTCATGGGAACTCATCATGGCTGAAATTTCAACCCGACAATGCTGAAATTTCAACCTTAGAAGCCTCATGAGGAGGTCCTCTAAGGGTTGATGGAAAGATGGTGATTTTCTTTACTAATCTGGGCACATGTTGGAAAATTAGTTCAAAAAGTCATGCTTGTCTTCCTCACATTTGTTTACTGTAAGTTTAAATTTAAGTTATTGGCAACTTAATTGATCTTAAAGATGTTTTAGATTAAGATTTTTACCTTATATGAGGGGTAGTTCATTGTTTTATCTTTCAGCTTATATGACAAGACCTTTATTAGGGGCACATATTAAAAGCATGTGATGTGATATTATTTAAATGAGGATCTCCACTTACATATGTAATGGTACATCTCCTTTTTGACCTCTCTGCTCTCCACTCATCTACCTCCCCATATTCATTCACTTTCACTTTCTTTTTTCACTTTTCCTTCCCTTCCAATTCACACCTTTCCTTTTCCTTTTACAAGTTATTGGAAAATTTTCTTGTAACATTTATCAAACCTACTTTACATTTTCTCTAAATGGGGACTTATATGATTGTTCCACCTTGTTAAAAGCACAACCATAGTGCTTTTGTCCTTGTTTCTAAAGACATGTTGAAATCTTTGCTACCTTTTCTCAAATTTTAGCTAGTGCATGATACACTTAATGGTTGTTTCTTTCTAGTAGCTCCTTTAGAGTTAGGGAAGAATTTGAGATGAAGCGGCATCACAAAGCTCCTATTATCAAGGCTAAGATTGCCAAAAAAGGCCTTGAACATAGGAGCTCCTTTTAATCTAACAGTCTATGTGGAGGAATGTAATGTTAGCACATGTGATGTGATATTATTTAAATAAGGATCTCCACTTGCATATTTAATATCCATCCCCTCTTTGACCTCTCTACTCTCCACTCATCTACCTTTCCCCATTTTCATTCACTTTCACTTTCTTTTTTCTCCTTTCCTTTTCTTCCAATTTACACCTTTCTTCCATTTTACAAGTTATTGGAAAATTTTATTGTAGCATTTATCAAAGTTACTTTACATTTTCTCTAAATGGGGATTTATATGATTGTTCCACCTTGTTGAAAGTAGAGCCATAATGGTTTGCACCTTGTTTTTAAAGACGGGTTGAAATATTTGCTAGCTTTTCTCAAATTTTAGCTAGTGCACAATACACTTAACCGTGATTTCTTTCTAGTAGCGTGTTTAGAGTTAGGCGATAAATGGAGATGAAGCGGCATCACAAAGCTCCTATTATCAAGGCTAACATTGCCAAAAAAGACCTTGCAAATAGGAGCTCCTTTTAATCTGGCAATCTATGCAGAGGAATGTAATCTCAGCACATGTGACAATAGGATGGGAATAAGAATAAGAGATCCCATCGATATTCAAATGTATTTCTATCTTAGGGCCTTATGTCATGGAGGGGAAAAGAAAGCTAGATTTCCCTTATGTTGTGCAAATGCATGAAGGGGAATAGAGGGTACCATGGGAAATAGCACCCCATGCTCTAGACCTCATGGTGCCATTTTCCCTATCCTTGAGAACCATTTATGTGACATTTCTCTACTATTCATGTGTCATTTCTTTATAGCAATCTCCCATTTTTCTAGAACTTCCAATACGAGTATCAGATTTTTGTGCATCCAATCAACATTCATTGGGTGTCCATCCCACTGATAGTACCAACACTGTTTGGCAAACTCATGGGAATCCATAATTGCTATTGACGTACCTAGAAAGTTATCTTGGATGTATCACCTAGAAATTCCTTAACGTGCTTCCTAGAGTATTTTATATTGTTCATGATTTGACACACACCATTACTTTATCAATGTCATGCCTACACAATATTCTTACTATCACCATTAGTGCTAATCTTTTCCTTTGATTTGTTGTTATCTTTGTGGGGAATACACCATCAATTAAAAACCTCAGTAGCTCATTATACCAATCAGCCCCTTGGATAGACTCAACCCAAAAAAATGTAGCATCCAATAAAGCATCAGGTATAATCAAAACTCATAAGATTCCAACCTACTAAGGTAATCTGTAACCAAATGCTACTTCCCAGGTCTATGGGAGGTAGTCAATAGAGCAAGCGAGAAAAAGCGAGCAGGATGAAAAAAGCGAGTGAGCTTTTCCATAATTTCCTTTGAAAGGACCCTAAACATAGCTTTGTGGAAACCCCTAATTGAGAAGTATCTCAAAGATAAAACTAACCTTCCTATGTTTACTAGCTTCGTTAAATCCCTAAATGGGAAGTATGTCAAATATAAAACTTACCTTCCTATGTTTACTACACTAGCATTGCCAATTTCATAGCACGGTTTAGCATCATTCATAAATAATACTCTTAAGACATAGAATGTATCTTACTATGTTAACCATACTACCATTGTTGATTTTAGTCTACCATAACTTCCAATTCATGCTATACTTACATTATGCAACGGTAGTACCGCCTAGCTCACATGGGAGACTTTTCCACACACACCATACATGTGGGAGGATGCATTTATTGGGAGAGAGCCCCTCTCTTGGCTTTAAAAAGAGGGGGCTATTCCTTGGTGAGACACGCTCATTCTTGTAAAGCCACCTAGCTAGTACTTTGATTTCTCCCTTCCCTTCCTTTGAAAATAAAGCATGGTCCTCTTCCCTTGATGTCTCCATCTTTACATTCCTCCTTCCATCATGTACATGCTTCTCTTCCCCCTCTCCCTTTTCCCTTGTGTCATAGTCTCCCTCTTCATTCCCTCCCCTTCTAATTCCTTTTTCCCTCCCATGATAACATTTTGCCCTCACGTTCTCCTTTCCTCTATGGCCCTTGAGTGTCGCCATGCTTAGTGTCTAGCCTCTTGTCCTAGTTTCTTTTCTAGGTAATAGAAATGGTGTGGCTGCTGGGATCGAAATCTCCACTACTAGTGGTGTAAAACTTGTTACTCCTACGACTAGGTGCAGCTTTGCAGCCTCTTCTGTGCACAGTTCTCTACTTTTACACCTCCAAACTCTGTACCTTCCCTGTCCCTATGGCTACAAAACCTCCCTACTTCTGCACTTTTAGTCTGCCTGCTTTTTGCTCACGGCTCCTACGTGTATTCTAGCTAGCAAATCTTTTGCTCGTACCAGTTGCATCTGCAGAACTATAACATCTGTGCTCCTTTTGAGTTCCTGCACACGCATTCGATTTGCGCATCTACTGTGTTCACCCGTGCGACAGTTTTCTGGGCTCTTGCGTCTTCTAGTTGCGGATAGTTTCCTCGCTTCGTGCGTCTACTGTGTTCACCTGTGCGACAGTTTCTCCTGCGTCTTCTGGTCGCGGATAGTTTTTCTGAGTTTCTGCAAAACTGTAACAGCAGATCCCGCACCCCGCCCCCCTCTCTTCTCTTCTTCTTCTTCTCTTTCTCTTTCTCTTTCTCTTCTCCTTCTTCTCTCCTCTCCTCTCTTTTTATTAAAGAGTAGGATTTGAAGACCTCCCCCTTCACAAAAGGGAGACTTATCATTGGGCCAACAAGTTGGAAGTGATGAAAATGTAATGATTTTTATTTATATATTGAAATCTCGGGAAGTGTAACTCTCTAACCGTGGGGAGTTTACTCTTGCTGTAAAAAGATAAAGTACTTCATTTCATGTGCTCTATTCACATCTCTTGCTAGATCACTGATTCGAAACTTTTCCAAGTCTACTTCACGGACGCACGCCACACGAGGAGGGTGGATGTTTATGTCACTTCTTGACGAGTTTAAGGGTTTGGTGCTTGGTCCTCCGCTCATTACAGCTACCAATTGGTGAGATCTCTTTCTTGATCTTCATGTCGACCTTCAACAGCTGATTGTCCAGTGCATTGTTCAAGGAGACGACAGGTGGGATGATACACCGTGGTTAGTTCAAGGTGAAGAACTATTGATACGCTGGGAGAACTTTGATTTTAATTCTACTCATTGTGTAGTGATCGAGCTACTTACTGCTTCAGAGGTAATTAAAAGGGTGTTCTTCATCGAAGGGTGGGATGCTCCCTAAGCTTGGGGGGAGATTTGGTGCATCTGCTTGTTAATTCCTTTGAATAAGCTCGTCTTGAATGGTTTATTCTCAATCTCACTACAAAGGTTTCTAGGCCTCAGCTATGGTTTGGTGTTCTGCATTGAGAAATTTAGGCATTATGTGGCTAGAAAGTCCTTCATTATACTCACTAGCATTGGTCTTGCAAAGCAAGTTCTTCAATCACCAAATCCCATGGGCCGGTTGGCCAAATGGTTGGCAGTTCTACAAGAATATGATTTTTCTTTCAAAATTGTAAAAGGGGGTTGTTTCAACTTGAAGAATGCTTTGATTGATTTAGAGAAGTGCCTTGATGTAACCGTTGTAGCGGCCATAGAAGTTGGGGATCCATGGTATGGCGGTATCTATAGGTTTCTGACTGCTTTCTCCTTTCCTCCAGAAAGCACTAGCTATGAGAGAAAGAAGATCCGCAGAGATAGTAGGCGCTACACCCTCTTCGATGGGGGGTTGTACCGTCAAGGCATGGATGGGGTACTAAGACGGGCCATTGATGCAGATGAAGTACCTAAGGTATTGAAGCATTATCATGATGGATTTTGTGGAGGCCACTATGCCAGTGACTATACAGCTAAGAAGATTTTACGTGCTGGATACTATTGGCCGACCTTGTTCAAGGATGTCACTTTGTATTGCAAAACCTATGAACCATGCCAATTCTTTGGTAGGAAGGATTTATGTCCTGGGCAACATCACCCAGTGATGTCCATCCTTCCGTTTCAGAAGTGGGGAATAGATTTTGTCGGGCCCTTGCCCATGACTACCCGCAAAAAGAAGTATCTTTTAGTAGCCACTCAGTATGTCACTAAGTGGGCTGAAGCTATCGCCCTCCCTACTGCAAATGGTAAGGCAGTTTCAAATTTCATATTTGAACATATCTGCACAAGGTTTGGGACACCCATGGAAATAGTCTCTGACCATGGGAGTCCATTCTTAAATGAAGCAGTGGAGTTACTCATGGATCGCATGGGTATTGATCATCGCACTTCTAGCATCCATGGGTCAAACAGAGCAGACCAATGGCCTCCTTTGTAAAACCATGGGAAAAATGGTCGCAGGGAATAGGAGCCAGTGGGATCAGAAGGTCACTAAAGCCGTGTGGGCTTACATCACTCATAAAACGTCTACAGGTCACACTCCTTTTGAGTTGGTGTATGGAACTGAGGCAGTTTTATCAATAGAGATAGAGATTCCGACCTTGAGATTGGCACAAGAGCAGAGGATGACAGAAGATGAACATGTAGAGGCCAGATTGGTGCAAGTTGAGAAGCTAGATGAAACCCAACGCCTTGCACTACACCAAACAGAGATCCAAAAGAATCGACAAAAGGCCCGCCTGGATGCTAAGATTCGCAAGGGATGGGAAAGACGCTTTGTTGAGGGGGATGTTGTGCTATGCTTTGATAACAGATTGGACCACCAAATGTATAAGAAGTTTCTGCCACTGTGGACCGGTCCATACAAAGTCATCAAGGAACGTAGCAATGGGTCTGTACAAGTTTAGGAGCTACATGAGCCATATGGCATGAAGGTGATCAACAAGCGTTATCTCAAGCCCTTCTTTGTGCATGATGCACCCAAGCATGGAAATACTGTGCATTCCCAGCCAGGGAGGGAAACTGTTATGGATAAATTTGTCTAAGAAAAAAGGCATTAATATGTGTGTGTGTTTGTATGTGTGGCAATAGTATAATAAAATATGGTGTGCATAGGGCCCAGGGTTGAGGTGGTAGGGCATGACCATGTGCCACCCTTCCACGTAAGAGGACCCATAAGGTGTGATGTACATAATCCATGGTAGTAATATTATAAAATGTAAGGTGGCATGGCTCCTCCATGTGCCACCCCTCCACCTAGGCTGCATTTAGTGAGATATGGCTTAAAGTCCATGGGAGAAGTAATATAAAATAGGTGGAGATGGATATTATATTGGGTTATTCCCTCCATATAGGATAGGCTCATGTGGGGGAGGTATAGAAGGTCCAAGAGAGCAAGTTAAATAATGGGGAAAGTAGGATGAGGTGGCACTATTCCTTGTGCCAATCCTCCACTTGTCCTCCTAGAGGTTTGAACATATTATAAAATTGGGGAGAGACCAAGGGAGTATCATAGACTTGAGATATGGGGCTTGATTTATGTGGAAAAATGAGGCAAAGGGTTGTCGCACACAATTGAGAGTGCGTAATCGCCTAGTTCACATGGGAGACTTTTCCACACACACCATACATGTGGGAGGATACATTTATTAGGAGAGAGCCCCTCTCTTGGCTATAAAAGGAGGGGGCTATTCCTTGATGAGACACGCTCATTCTTGTAAAGCCACCTAGCTAGTTCTTTGATTTCTCCTGTCCCTTCCTTTGAAAATAAAGCATGGTCCTCTTCCCTTGATGTCTCCATCTTTACATTCCTCCTCCCATCATGTACATGCTTCTCTTCCCCCTCTCCCTTTCCCCTTGTGTCATAGTCTCCCTCTTCATTACCTTCCCTTCTAATTCCTTTTCCCCTCCCATGATAACGTTTTGCCCTCACGTTCTCCTTTCCTCTATGGCCCTTGAGCATCCCCATGCTTAGTGTCTAGCCTCTTGTCCTGATTTCTTTTCTAGGTAATAGTATTCAGCTTTGTTAATTTGTTTGTTTATTCAATTTTGTTAATTAAGGTTTGTTTATTGTTTGTTTGTGTCTTATAGTGAAATAGCTATGTGTTGATGCTTGGCCAACCCAAACCCAACCCAAGGCTCAAGTAACCAGGCACCTTGATTGTAACATGGTTCTTTAAGTAGAGGGTTTTTAAACAGCAAGTGCATGGTTACTTGAACCCTCTACTTAAAGAACCATGTGTAATCAATACAAGCATGGCAAAGAATAGAATCAATACTGCATGAGGGCCCAATAAGCAACCAAGCAACATGGTTCTTTAAGTAGAGGGTTTTTGAACAGCAAGTGCAACCATCAGGTCACCAAGGAGATGGGCCAATCAAGGTTAGCAATTTTGAGAGTTTCTTGGTGGTTAGGAATTAAGACGTCAATTGTTAGATCTAGTAGAAGGGAATTGTAAACTATGACTAATGAGTTTTGTAATAGAGCTAGGACCTTTCTCACTCCATTTTCTATGTGTGAGTGGCAAGTCAAGTAAGTGATCCTATTGCTAGAGTGAGTGCTCTATCTCATGTTCCCCTAGCTATTTGTATTGATTGATGCGTTTCTTGTTAAAACAAGTTATTTGTGCATACTCATTCTATTCTTTGCCATGCTTGTATTGATTACACACTCATTTACCTATCTTCATATAGTTTCACTCACACAGTACAGACCTCATTAGCTCCTTTTTACCCACAATTCATCCTCTTCATCTAGGTCTCCATCCTATGCACTATCAAGCTAGGTAGAGACACTTAATCTTGGAATCTTGCACTCCAAACAACACAAGAGCTAAGCTCGTTTTGTGTGAAGTATTTCTTTTGTTTCTTGCTTTTCTAGCCACCTTCCTTCTCTTTGCTGTTCTCTTTTTTCTCCCTTCTTCTTTCTTCTGCCTTTCCTCCTTCTCTCCCCTCTTCCTCCTCTTTTCTCCTCCTATCTCCTTTCTCCACTCTTTCTCATCCCTCCTCTCTTTCCCCTCTCCTTTTTCCCCTCCTTTCTAATCCCTTTTTTCTCTTTCTTATCCATTTCCCCCCATCCCTCGTTCAAATTTTCCTTACATATCTTGCCCCCCCTCTCTTTCTCCTCTTTCTAGATTTCCCATTTTCCCCCATCCCCCTTCTAAATTCCAATTTCCCTCTTTCTCCCCTCTTTTCTTCCCCTTTCTTACCTCATTTTTCACCCTTTCCCCCCTCTCCTTTCTCCCCCTTCTAAATTTCCCCCTTTCCCCTCTCTCCTTTCTCATCCTTCTCACATCCACCTTTTATTTTTCCCATCTTCCCTCTTCCCCCATCCCCCTTCTTTCTTTCTCCCTCTTCTAAATTTCCCCTTGTCCTCTCTTTCTCATCCCTCCCATTCTCCTCTTTTCCCCCTCTTTCTCCTTGTTTCTCTCCTCTTTATATCTCCCCTTTCTAAATTTCCCCTTACCTTAGTCAATCTTCTAAATTTTCCCATCCTCCTTTTGAATTTCCCATTGCCCTCTCTTCCCCTAGCCCCCAACCCCTTCTAAATTTCCCATTTCCCTCTCTTGCCCACCCCTCCCATTGCCCTCTTTTCCCCCTCTTTCTCCTCACTCTTTGCTCTCTCCTTTGCTTCCCTTGGTTGCACATCCACTTGTATGGCTTCTAGCATAGCACATCTCATCATAGGCTTCCTCTATAATTGCATCTTTCCTCCTCATCCTCAACCACTTTGTGAGAGAACACTAATAGATCCTTGAAATTTTTATCATTGTTTAGGAGTTTTTTCCTTGTTTTTTGCACTTTAAAAAGACCACAAATGCTTACAACAAATATTGTGGCCAAACAACTCCATATCTCAAGTAGCTACAAAACACAAAGTTGTAGAGGACATTTACGACTTCACTTTTAGCAGCATCTCAATTCCCTATACTAGCGTCTATTTTGGATGCCAATGAGCTTGAAGACCTATATAAAAAGAACACTAGCCTATTACACTACATCGCAAAATTCTAGCTCAATGGTCTCCTCGATCTTTGGATCCAGTGGGTTATGTCAAGAGTGATACTCATCTCTGGTGGTCCTCAATCATATGTGCATGTACTCTGGTCCCTCTTCGTGTCGAGTGAGGTCTTTGTGCCCCTTGCTCGAGAGCATTAGCTCTCTTTACTGATCCATGCAACTCTCATATTAACTATATCCTCCTCCTCCACCCCACTGTGTCTTGGAGCTGACTCGAATGCATAATAATATGTGACATGTCTCTATCCTCGGTCTGCCTCAGTAGCCTGCAGTGCAGTTGCCTCATGTTGCTCTCTGGCCTGTTGCAATAACATATCTCTGTGTCGTCGTATCTCAAGCATATAGAGCCCAAATAGTGAAAGTTTTTGCATTGCTCTATTCCATCAATATTTTCATTAACAAGCTCTCTAAAACTAGTCAATATTTCCATCAATAAAAGCATTGAAAATATGCTTTGCTAATTGGTCTCTCCCCAATTTTATAATATGTTCAAACCTCTAAGAGGACAAGTGGAGGGTTGGCACAAGGAATCTTGCCACCTCATCCTACTTTTCCCATTATTTAACTTGCTCTCTTGGACCTTCTATACCTCCCCCACATGAGTCTATCCTATATGGAGGGAATAACCCAATATAATATCCATCTCCACCTATTTTATATTACTTCTCCCATGGACTTTGAGCCATATTTTCACTAAATGCAGCCTAGGTGGAGGGGTGGCACATGGAGGAGCCATGCCACCTTACATTTTATAATATTACTACCATGGATTATGTACATCACACCTTATGGGTCCTCTTACGTGGAAGGGTGGCACATGGTCATGTTGTGCCACCTCAACCCTGGGCCCTATGCACACCATATTTTATTATACTATTGTTACACATACAAACATACACACATATTAATGCCTTTTTCCTTAGATAAATTTATCCATAACAATACACAAACTAATTAGCAAAGCTGAATGCTAAAAAGGGATGGAATGTGAAAAACAAAATACAAAGTGCAAAATGCCAGATGTGGAAAGAGAAGAGAAGAGGGAATACTAAAAAGAGAGGGAATGTAGAATGCGGAATGCTAAAAAGAGATGGAATGTGGAATGCAAAAACTAATGGAATGCAAAATGTCGAATGTGGAAAAGAGGTAAAATGCAAAATGTGAAAAAGAGATAGAACACAAAATGAGAAGAGAGGGAAAAGAGAAGAAAAGAAAGGTAAAGAGAAGAAAAGAAAAAGAAAAGAGAAGAAAAGGATACGAAAAGAAAGGGAAAGAGAAGAAAAGGAGACAAAAAGAGAAAGAAAAGAGAAGGGATGAAGAAAAGAGAAGGGAAAAGATAGGGGATGAGAAGGGAGAGACAGGAAGAGAGAGGAGAAGAGAAGGGATGAAGAAAATTGAGGGAATGAGAAGAAAAGAAAAGAGAGGGAATGAGAGGAAAAGAGAGGGAATGAGAAGAAAAGAGAGGGGATGAAGAGAGGGAAGGAGAAGAAAAGAGAAGAAAAGAGAGGGATGGGAAAGAAAAGAGAAGAGAAGAGAGGGAAGGAAAGAGAAGAAAAGAGAGAAGAGAAGAGAAGGAGAAGAAAAGAGAGAAAAGAGAGGGAAAGAGAAGAAAAGGAGACAAAAAGAGAAGGGATGATGAAGATGTAGAGAGGGAATGAGAGGGTTAGAGAGGTGATGAGAAGAAAAGAGAGGGAAGCACAAGAAAATAGAAGTGAAAAGAGAGGGAAAGAGAAGGGAGGAACAAAAGAGAAGGGAAAGTGAGGGATGAGAAGGGAAAAAGAGGAAAAAAGAGAAGGGATGAAGAAAAGAGAGGGAAGGAGAAGAGGAGAGGGGATGCAAAGATAAAGAGAGGGAAGGAAAAGGAAAGAGAAGAAAAGAGAGGCAAGGAAAGAGAAGAAAAGAGAGAAGAGAAGAGCAAAAAACAAGAAGAAAGAGAAGAAAAGGAGAAGAAAAGAGGGTTCAAGGAAAGAGAGGAAGGAAAGAGGGGATGAAGAGAGGGAACGAGAAGGAAAGAGAAGAAAAGAGACAAAAGGAAAGAGAAGAAAAGAGATGAGAGAAGAGGAAAGAAGAAAAGGAGAAAAAAAAGAAAAGAAAAGAGAGGGAAAGGGAAGAAAAGGAGATGAAAAGAGCTAGTGAGAAGCAACGAAAGGAGAGCAAAGCAAGGCAAGGGATAAAAATAAAGCAAAGCAAAGGAGAAACAAGAAACCAAGACAAAGGAGAAAGCAAGGAAAAAGAGAAACAATAAAGTAAGAGGTATTCTTCTTATAGCTTGTTGCAAGAGGAGGCATCATGTTTCTAGGAAATCTTATTTTTTATTTCATGAATGCTATAAACTTGAGGGAAACATGTTTAGAGGAGAAAAAAAATGAAATCTAACACTCAAAAAATAAAAAGGAACGAAAGAATGTCTTATCTTGTGAAAGAACTTGAAGAGGAAGCTTGGTGGAGAGGAAACAAGATGTAGAGGATGCTTAGTGGGATAGGGGCAAAGGTGTAGAGGAAGCAAGGAGGAGGAAGGGTGCAACAAGGTCAAAGAAAGTTGGAGAGGAGATATTCCAAGAGAGCATCATGATTTAGAATGAGACGAAACACATTTTGGGAATTTTTTTGAGCTTTCTGATCATCAATATGGCTATTGTTATGTCCGTCGATATCTACAAAAGAAAAACATTGGTATGGCCATTGGTATTGGCATAAATATATACCAACACCTATACTGATGGCCATATTGATAAAAATAGAGCATTTATTTTTTGGGTTCAAACTTTGGTCTTTTTGGGTTTTGATTTTGACCTTTGGCGTGGTTTTGGATGTGTGCAAATGGATAGGATGAGTGGAATCTCATCAGATGAAGGGCCATGCACAGGAGCTTGAAGTGGCTTAGCTAGAGGTTGCCTTGTCATTGCACATGTTGCAAGAAACAAATTTAACATGAGCTCCATATTGTCATGCACCACATGGAGATCTCTTTATTGAGAATCGATAAGGCTAGGGTGGCAAACTGCATCAAAGCTGTGTGCTTGCTTAAGAAACACTTTCCCTCAAGTATCATGACAACTCAGGTGCACTTGTACACATCGTATAAAAGGTTGCCATTGCATAAACCTTTCAGACTTGTTGGATATTTTCCTTGAATGGTTTATGAAAACTTTGAAGGGATGTGTAACTCAAAAAGAAAGACCTGGAGGAATATGGTAGAGGGTTGTCTTGTGCAAGAGTCATTAGTAAATACGAGTGAGTTTCTTGCATCCACCATGGATCACGATATGCCACATGCTTTGGCATAACAAGGATGATGATTACATCGTTACCACAATTGCTCTAGGAATAAGGATTCAAAGAAAGATTTGCAAAGAGATGAGGGAGAAAGTCAGCATGTTTTTAAACCTCAATAGCAAGGACTTGCAAAAGTGGATTGAGAGATGTGAAGAGGCCAAAATACAAATAGGAATTGTGAGGAGGAGATTTAGAGCCTTGCATAGGTGAACGCAACCATATCCATAGGACCTTGCTCTTCTCCACAAAGACATGTCATGTGCTTCACTACAGCAAGATCTTTGTCAAGATGAAGATGATGGAGAGCATGTAATCGAGTGAGAGTAGGACTTAACAGAAGGATGTCATCTACATGTAAGTTTCTTAAATTTATTCTTAAGCTAATCATGGTCACAATTGCTATAAAATAATGCATTCTCATTTTTTTAATGATTTTATTTTATGGTTCAAAAAGTATAGTGCATTATACTCATATGGACGACACTTTCGGATGAAACACATTGATCCCAAGAGAGCCACATTTGATTGTGGATCATGGCTAAGTTCATACAAGATAGCTAAGCAAGCACATGTGCTACCATCCTCCTTTCCTCACAATTAGATTATTGTGGGATCATATGCAATCTCTTAGAAGTCCAATTCAGACAATTTAGTATTTTATTATTGATGTAAAATGGTTTACAACTATCTAAAATGGTCCTAATGCTACAGTCAGTAAATATGGTAGTTGTTTTTTTGCGATAGACCCTACCAAAATTGGAACCAATGAAAGTGATACTTTTGTTCTTCTCAAACAATGTGAATAGGTACATACTAATGAATTAATCTAATGCCTTCATTTTTCTAAACAATTATAATATGTTCATACTTAAGCATAAATTAATATAATCAAGGATTTAAAAAGTACGTTTTTTAAAATAAAAATACATACTTTTCGATTAAAGAACACGGCCTCTGTCGACCAAGAGCATACCATGTGGTTTTATGATCTTACCACATGGTATCATGACCTATGCAGTATCGTGCCATACCAAGCGGTATCATTTACCCCGCATGGTTATTTTTAGGGCTCCATGAGATACCGCATGGTAATATACCTATATTGTGCGGTAGATAGCTAGTGGTCCAGAAGCAAATGCCGACCCAACCCAAGCTAAAGGGAGAGCAAAAACAGAACTATGTATTGCACTTGCTGACATGTGCTCCCACATAGTACACTTTCCATTGCAAGCATTGACCTTGCACGAACCGATGGGAAAGGGAGGAGAAGGGAAGGTATTCAGGATACAGGTTGTGGGTGTCCCAGGTCTTAGGCCAACATCATGGTATGCTGGCAAGAAGAGTAATAGAGACGATGCCCATGCTCATCTGGCACTAAAGAATGAGCTAGCGATGATAGCTGTCCATAAAGCTATCTGTCAATTATTGGGGTACTCACACACCTGAGAGCCTGGGTCATCACTCCGTTTTTCAATGGTGGAAGTGTGCACAATATGTTGATGTGTCTCCCACATCGTTGCGGGACATATGTAAGATGGGTTAAGACCACACATCCCAAAGAAGAACCTCGCTTTCACTGGAACTCTCCACTCAATAGGCTGCGAGTAAGGTTGTTCTGTCACCATGGATTGTCCATTGCTGCTGCTATGGCTAGTGGTTTGAAAGCAGTTCACAAAAAAAGATATGCGCACACTGATCTGCAAGCAACCAACTACATGCTAGAGATGACAAGTCTGTCCGAGTTGGGATTATCAATTGGGGAAGAAGCCTCCACTTGACCAAAACTCGATATCTGCAAGACCCATCTTTTGCTCCTCCTAAGGTATTTCCATGGTTAGCTCCGGAATTATATGCCAGTACAACTACACGGCCAAATCCCAAGCATGCATGGGCACCAGAGTCAGATTGTTTTGCCATTGGTTGGCTATTTAGAAAAATTGCCAACTTTCTCATAGATGTTGCAGACGCTCTTAGTGACAACTCCGTGAAGGGAAGGCCTTTTCAAAGTATCATACCCATTGTATATCATTTCCATGGTTTGGAAAGCCTATTTTCTTATTTTTCACCATGCATCATGTATGAGTGATGAAAAATATGGATCGGTGTGCATTTGGCCTATGTGCATATCTCCAATGGGTATGATACTTTGCATAGGTCTTAACGTAAGTAATTTTTATGTCCTTTCCAAAGTGACATATCACTTGGACATCATTTTCATGGTTTGAAAATCCTATTTCTTGTTTTTCACCATGCATCATGCATGAGTGATGAAAAATATGCATAGGTGTTCTTCTAGCCTAATGTGTGTATCTTTGATGGGTACGATACTTTACACAAGCCTTAAACTAATTAATTTTAAGGTCTATGAAAAGTATTGTACCCATCATATATTATTTTCATCGTTTGGAAATCCTATTTCCTTGTGTTTTACCATGCATCCTACATGAATGATGGAAAATATGCATCGGTGTGCATCTAGCCTATGTGTGTTGTTATGGGGAAAAAAAACCACCACAAGCCAATAGGCGCAAAGCATGGAGACACTATAGCCATGGGAAAGAGAAAGGGATGATATATGAGGACAAGTGGGGAGGGGTGAGAGCAAGATGAATAAGGGAGCTGTGGCACAAAAAGCTAGAGAAAGGGGAAGGAGGGGAATATACATGGCAAGAGGGAGTGAAGAGATGGAGACATCAAAAAAGAAGGAGAATACTTTATTGAAATTAAGGAAGGATGAGAAATCAAAGTACAAGAATAGTGGCTATACAAGAGTGAGTGTGTTGCATCAAGGAATAGCCCTTCCTTTTATAACCAAAGGAAGGGGCTCTCTTAATAAATGCATCCTCCCACATGCATGGTGTGTGTGGAGGCATCTTCCATGTGAGCTAGGTGGGTAAGCACCCTCAATAGCATGTGACAATACCTTTTCGCAAAAAAATCAAACCTTCTTATCCTAAATTTAAGATGTCCCATGGCTCCTTCAGGCGAAAACCTTCATTGCCCTTATCATGATGATACACGTTCCTTTCACACATGCATGCACTATGTTTGCTTACCACACTTAAGCCTACATCTCTCACCGAAACATGACCCAAGGTCTTGAGCTACACTTATACTACAAACAATGACATCGATATATGTGTAGGTGACAAAAAGCCTCAAAACCCTGCATACTGGAAATACCTTGCTCTTCCTACGAAAGTTGTGAAAAAAAACCAACATTTGGTGCCGCTGTCAAGGAGACTAGTTTCTCAAGTAATGAGTAAATATATGCAAGTATGTGTAAAGAGCAAACTACCACAAACTATCACGAACATATTACTCAAGGGTAAGGAGAGTAAACTCTCTTTCTCACGACTTCTATAGGAAGAGTAGGGTGTTCTCAGTATGCAGGGTTCCAAGGCTTTTTGTCACCTACAGATATATTGGTGTTGTTGGTTGTAGTATAAGTGTAGCTTAGGACCTTGGGTCGTATTTTGGTGAGAGACGTAGGCTTACATGTGGCAAGCAAACATAGTGCATCCATGTGTGAAAGGAACGTGCATCATCATGGTTGGGGTAGTGAGGGATTTCACCTTCATTGGGGGTTAAAAGGCTTAGAAAGAGTTTAAGGGTTAGAGGGAGGTTCAAGGTTTAGAAGGGGTACAGGGTTTAGAAGAGGTTCTAGAGTTTAGAAGAAGTTTAACAGCGGTTAGAAGGAGGATCCAAGGTTCAAGGTAGAGTAATGGTGGAGAGCTCGTCTCCCTCATAAATCATGGACCAAGGGTTTAGGGGGAGCATAGGAGTAGGAGAGAAACTTACATGTAATAGCATGGGGGAGGAGGAGAGAGGAGGAGGGAGGAGAAGACGAAGGAGAAGGGAGGAGGAGAGAGAAGAAGGGAGGAGGAGGGAGGAGGAGAGGGAGGAGAATGTAGGAGGGAGGAGGAGAGGGAGGAGAATGGAGGAGGGATGAGGTGGAAGGAGGAGAGGGAGAGGAGGGGTTGCAAGGTTGGAGGAGAGGGAAGGAGGAGTTGCAAGGTTAGGACATGCTTTTGGATGTGGACTACAAGAGAGCATGGACACTTGGAGACAATTGTTTGGAATACCAAAGTAAAACTCAACACAATGCCCCAAAGATTGTGGGCTGTAGAACTTGCATCTAGGATGTGCATATAGAAGCTGCATGTTGCATGTAGGAGTTGCATGTAGAACTTGCATGTAGGAGTTGCATCTATCAACCCCGCTACTACCTATACCCTCTACACAGCAACCTCTGCACAACCCACCCCAATCCATACCTTTCTTACTTGCCTCTTTTCCCCTGCGTAAGCCGTACAAGCTGTACGATCGTCCGTACAAGCTCCCTCCTCCGTACACGTTCCTTTACTCGTTCGTTTTCCTTCTTCTGTACCTGCTCCCATGTCTGAACAACCAGATTTCGTACCAAATTTGTCTTCCCCTGTCTCTGCAACCTTTTGCTCTTCTCACACCGAGTTTTGTACAGTCTTTTCCTGATGTCTTCATTTTCTCTGCTTCAATCTTCCCTTCTATCTCTGCCCCTCCTGCACGTGTCTTCTTTCGACGGAAGCGTGGTGGTTTGTCTCCTTCCACCTTGGTTAAATCGGCAAAGTTGGATATCGCGGATGAGTCCTTCGTCTTCCCTTCCACTGAACCTTCGCCGCCATATGTGTTTTGCTTCTGTCACAGAGGTTCCTTCATCGAGTTCACCGCTTGTTTGTTCTTTGGACTCTGCCCTTCTGGTATCCGGTCTTCGATAGGCTCAGCAGCTTGGAGTCTGTCTCTACTTTATGGATAGGATTTTATCTACAGCTCAACTTCGTCGTTGGGCTGAAGTTGCAATGGGTCAGGATTACCTTTCCTTCTTTGTCTTTCTGGGCAAAGGTTTTTATTATGCCCACTACTCTTCGACCGATGTGATGGAGCGACTTATTAGTCGTGCTAGTATTCATGGAGCTGGTTTCTTTGCTTATGTGATGCCTTGGGATCCGCTTTTTGATCCGTCTGCCTCTCTTCTGACTCACTGTCCGGTCTAGATTACCCTCAAAGCATTGCCTCTGCCTCTTCTTCAACATCTTCCTACTCTTGCAGCTTTTTTGGAAAGACCTCTACATGTTCCAAGATAAGAGTTCTTGCAGGCTACTCAGAATGTTCGCCTTTGAATTTTATGGGATATGATACAACCGTGTCCTCTACTCTAGATCTTGATTTGGGATTTGCTCATCCGATGCGCATCAAGCTACATTTTACCTCTTTTCCTACAACGTGTTATCGATGCTAGCAGGTTGGTCATTTTGCACGTGCTTGCCCTTCGACTTCCATGACCACTCCTCCTACTCCTTCAACTATAAAGTTTACTCTTCCTTCTTCTCCAGTTTCTGCTAAGGCTTTACTAGATAAGACTACTTTACTGTTCCGAAGCATTACAAGAGGAAGGTAGAAAAATGACAGGTTAATCTTTCTCTTGTTAAAGAAGTTCAGGATCGACTCTCGTTAAGCATCATCAGCCTCCTCCTCCTCCTCTAGATATAGCTGTGCCCCTTGCAGAGGGAATCATACAGGATGCTGCACATGCTCTTTCTCAAGTTGATCCTCGAAGTGAAGCTGAAATGCCGAGTCCTGCTTTAACAGATGCAGCTCTTTCGTCAGAGGATACGGATGTTGATCTAGCTCCTTTGCCTGTGATGCCTGTGCCAAAGTCTTCTTCTGTTCGGGATACAGAAGTGCCTTTTTTATCGGATTCTTTTCATCCCATGTTACAATAGGTTTTCGACCCTGTGATTCAAAAATTTTTAGTACCAGCATATACCAAGAAGAATCACAAAGGCAAAAAACAGCTGGTTTTTATTGATGGTGTGGTTTCATCACTGCATCAATTTTTACAAAGCAATAATTTGAAGCTGGAGGATGCTGTGTTTGATCCTCCTCCAGCTTGATATGTAACTTTTTACTTGACTGCCTCATGACTTTTGCTGGCTTTACTTGTAAATTTTTTTCTTATACTTACTGGTGGGTTTTTACCTCTTTTGAGGTTTCCCACACACAGATATAACATTTCACTTTTAAAAAAAAGTGTGTGTGTGTGTGTGTGTGTGTGTTATATATAAATATACACACACGCACACACATATAGGCTCGTGGGCTCTGGTAGATATATGGCATTGACTATACAGAGATGAATGCCCCTGCCCTCTAGCTCCCTTTCTCTTTTTGTTTGTGGCTGAGTCTTAAAGTGAAAAGCATCAAATATTCAACACTGCCACAATACTGTGTGCAAGCTTAGATTGTCTTATGTGGATCAAAATATGATCTTCAAACACCTTGCCTCTCCCTCAGTCATTGGCACATTTAAGAAGAGGAGTATAGGTACACATTACAATTTCAAGCCTTTTCCTAAGGGAACAAAAAAAAGGAAACAATTCCCAAGCAGGTGAGCCATATGATTCTTTTCTAAAGACGAAAACCTGCCAGCAGCATTTTGGAAAAAGTACAGTTTAACTCTACTGCGATGGCCTGATAATGGCAATTTGTACTGCTATAATTTGAAGACCATACTTGTCACATCAATCTGCCTACAATCTCCAAAAGACACTCAGCATTGCGAACTCCCTTGCTGAGTCACAGTTTGAAGCCTTATTAACATTAATCAAGAAGAATGCCTAAAGCTTAAAATTGAATAAGGGATTGGGAAGCAGCATGGCTATATAGTGAGATAAAAGGACTTAACAGTAAGCACCCTGCAAACTTTGACTCCATTCATTATCAGCACCAGAAGACTCCCTTTCTGAAATATGCCTGTCTCTCTTTAGATAAAAGACGATTATTAACCATTGTACAAAAAGAGGCTGCAATAATAGGCAAAATTACATACAAAGCTCAGGTAATACAATCCTCACCCAAATCTCAAAATTTTCACCACTGATTTACGATTTTTCCTTTGGTTCCAGACCAGAAATCTCTTTTAGAACCTGTGCCTTGTCTTGATCAAACTGTTCATCCTCTGAAACAATCCAAAGCATCATCACAATTAGATGGCCAATTTGCACCGTTATTCCAGTACATCCAATTTCAGACAACAGGGAAAAGCATAAGCTCCAGGCCAAAACTACATGAATTCTTTACCTCCAATAAAAGTCTATGCATCCCCTTTTAAACTAGTCAAAAGTTACAGGAAGAAAAGTTCTCCAACCCAACAAAAAGTGTAAAACCATGGACGTAGAAAGATAAATCCTCTGCATCCGCTTTTACCTTACAAAAAGACGTAGAACAAAAACTCTCCAACCAAGAAAAAAAGCACAAATCCATGAACTGGCAGAGCATATCTATTTATGTCCATGGGAAACTTTGAGAAAAGTTTCTGACTGCTTGAGTGAACCCACATCAATGGAATCAGTGATTGAGGAATAAATTACTCAAGAAGGCCTCATTCACCAGTTAAGGCATGACTGATTTAAATTAGCCCAAACATTTCCAAAGGCATAGTTGAGACAGGCCTCCTGATATTAACCGCCCCTGTCGAAACATAACTATCCTACTAGCTCTGAATTGAAGGCCGCCCTAAACAGTAAAGGCGTGCACAAAAAAGCAGCTCTTCTTCAATTGGTATCTTTTCATGCTCAATTGAGCTCATGGTGCCTCCTGCCTATGCCTTGATTCCGCCTTGAGGTCTTTATAACCCTACGAGCAATTGCTGACCATCTCCTGACAGATTCACCTACCAATAGATGGACACTAAATGTGCACAGCTAGCAGGCCAACTCATCCTAGGTATTGAGATATAACCTAACATGCTAAGATAGTGAACCAACTAGCTCTACTATGCAACCTCTTCCTCATAAGCTGAAGCTCCACCACTATTCTGTCAATCAACATTATGCTGCCATGCACAAATAAAACCTGTATGCTCTAATACCTATCTTGAGACCCCTTTCTCCTTTGGGTAAGGAATCCATTGCCTATATGTGGAACCACCGTTGGATGCTACGTGTCCCATAGGAGGACATTCTCATTAGATGCCTCCCTGCTCCAGCTAGCGCCAGTCACCCTCGGCCTCGCCATCTCTTCCCCCTTCCACTCTTTGCCTCCTCTTGCCTTCCATCCGGTCCTCACCTTCCCTTGATCCCCCCCACCCGTACTTGTCTTCTTCTTCTTCTGCCCCTCTGCTCTTCCCTCCCTTTTCCACCCCCGCCTCCTTCCCGCTTGGCTTTCCAGTCCCGTCCTGCCACCCGCCCTGCCAGCCCACCACTTCTCTTCTTCGTCTGCCCCTCTCTCTTCCCCTTCTTTCCCCACTCACAAAAAACTACGGAATTGCTAGTGAATATCCAATCCAGCTATTTATGTAACTCTTCCAGATCTAACAGTTACAATTAAGAATTAGGCAAAGGACATAGAGCAAGTACCTTTCTCAGTCTTGAAGTCACTGAAGAATCGGAGCAGTTTATTCCGATTTGCTAGCAGTATACTCACAATATCAGGTGGCTTATTTGCATTTGCAACAAAAATCTGTTCAATACAAAAGCATTATAAGATGCAGTGGCTTGACAATATGCTGCTGACAACCCAATAGACACACCATTGAAACACACTGCTTTTTTGAAAACAAATTGCCCTGCAGTATCTAACACAAACAAAGCGGACACTTTTTGCCTCACAACACATGATGTATGACAGGCGGAAGGAAACCACCATGTAAAATCCTTGCCAGCCAGAAGTTTCCGGCCAAAACACAAACTATAGCAATGAAGGAAGAGGATCTCTAATGGAATGCATTCGGAAATTTTTTTAAAAAAATCACCTTGAAAACATGGAATGCTTCAACCTGAATATTCTTGCTAGGCTCCTGCTAAGAATCAAGCAAGTTTAGTCACTCTAATAACCTAACACATCAACTTAAAGGGATGAAATAAATGAAGAAAACTCTTTCTGAGCACTGCCTTGGGGGCGTAGTTTACTGACTCTGAGGAGATTCATTAGAATCCTTAGATTATCCTTGGAGCTGACATATCGCATCATGACTCCTGAGTTTGACCTATCCAATAACATGTCTCCAAGTAGCTGCATATTGAATTACAACAAAATTTTATTTAATTCGTAAGGCAATGAATTTAAATAACTTGAAGACATGCATGCCTCACAACTAGTGAGTCAGTTTAGCACAAGAAACAGTTCACACTTCAGACATTCTTCCTCAGGTCAATGATCACATATAACAGGGTACATTGTACAAACTTTTAATAATCCCCCCCCCCTTTCCCCTTTTTCTCACCCCTACCCCTATGATTGATGACAGTAGGCTTTTTTAGGGTTAAAGAATGCAGAAAAAGATGCGCAGTCAAGCTAGCACTAGATTGTCAGTTCCAAAGATCAAACCATTACAAATACATATACCAAGTGATTTCATGTTGCTGAAAAGCTTAGCATAATTTGTAACTGATTTTTATCTTTATTTTTTCCGGTTGTGGGGGGGGGTGGGGTACTTCTAAATTGTCAAAATTGGTAAATACAATAAAAATCAATTTGCCTCTGCCATTCAGCTGAGCTAAAAAGAGAAGACTATGAAAACCATTAGCTGACCCAACCCTCACTATAACAGAGAAAAATGAATCAAGAATTTCCCAGCCATGAGTTAAAATACCACTTTAGATAAAGCCAAATCAAACTTAAAAGGGTGGCTGAGACCACAGAAAAGAGAATATGCTCATCGTGACAAAGCTTACTACCTGTTATGAGAAAGGAAGGTAGAGTCTGCAGTTCCAAATGGGCTGATTGGAAATTCTGGAGAAGGTCTGCATGATGCATGAGGGGTGATGCTCACTTGCAGCTGGTTTGCTACCTAGCCATCATGGTGTGGACATAGACAAGGTGTTGCTATTGGTGGAATACTCCATCAGAAAGAGAGAAGAACTTGCGTTAACAGATAGACATTTGCATGCAGAACATTGATGGAGGCAAACCCTATAAGTTATGCATCAAAGGAAAACAAATGCTTATCTCAAAAAGAAATAAGCATATCAACAAGTTCTGTCAAGACAGTTCTCCTGGAATGAAAGATTTGTCCCTGCTTAAAGAAAAGCATCCCCAGGCATGGTATACTGAGCCAATTCAAAGCATATGGTCTCATCCACGCCCTCACACACGAAGGAAACAACTGTATCTTGCTTAAAGTGCATGCCTGAACGATGATGGAGGCAAGTACACCTTTCAAGTTATGCATCAAAGGAAAACAAATGCTTATCTCGAAATTCTGTCAAGACAGTTTTCCTGGAATAAAAGATTTGTCCCTACTTAAAGAAAACTAATCCCAGGCATGGTATGCCAAGCACTCCAAAGCATACGGTCTCATCCAAAGCCAAGGCATATCACAGGCCCTCGAGGCAAAAATTGTACCTTGCTTGTAGGGCCATTTTGCCATAAGACAGCTGCAATAATCTAGGGAAGTACCCCTTGTTGTAAACCCATCAAGGACATTGGCCTATATAAACAAGCCCAAGGTGCCCTAAGTCCTAGGGCATACTCATTAGTAGACCCAATAGGAAACAGGGCTGAACCTGGCTGCTCCCACTGCCCCCCTCCCGACATCTCCTCCTTCCCGCGGCCCCTTCCACCTCCTCCACCATCGCTCCCCCTCGCCGCCTCTTCCCTCTACCTCCACCACTACCTCTCTGCCCCCCCCTCCCCATCTCCCCTCGCCTACCCTCCCTGCCTCCCCCCGCCTCATCTCCCCGTGCTGCACCCCCCCCGCCTTTCCTCTCCGCTTCCCCTCCTCCTCCACCTTCCCTCTCCGCTTCCCCATCTCCCCTCGCCTACCCTCCCCGCCTCATCTCCCCGCGCTGCCCCCCCCCGCGCCTTCCCTCTCCGCTTCCCTCCCCGCTCCCCCTCCCTGCTGTTTCTTCCACCCCCACGCTGCCCCTCCTCGCCTCCTTCCGCAGCCTCTACCACCTCCCCCCACCGCCTCCTACCACCTCCTGCCGCCCCTACCTCCTCCCCCCTCCACCTTCTCCGCCGCCTTCTCTCTCCCCCCCCCCCCGGGCTTCCTTCTCCCGCCTCCTCTTGCCCTCGCCTTCTCGTCCCCCCCCTCCGTGTCCACCTTCCTCCCTCCTTGCCTCCCTCCTTTTTCTTCCGTCCTTACCCCCCCTCACTCCACCTCATCTCCGCCTCAGACGTTTTTCTCCCTTTTCTTCTTCCTCCCTGCAGCGGAAGCATTTGCGCTTTTTAAGGCGAAAGAAAACCTTGGTGGTGACGCTTGGTCTGGCTGTTAAGGTTCTTTTTTCACCAGCTGACAAGCAACAAGTACAGCAAGCAGTTCAGTCCCTCCAGGACAAGGCGCTTGTGGGCAAAATTGTGGGCCTCACGCCTACATGGAGACAGATGCGAGAGTGGATCCAGGCGAGCTTGGCATTAGAAGGAGACCACATCTAGGAGGTCCCCATCTATGGACGAGGCGTTTTTCTCATCCAGCTGAGCTTCCCCGACACTGCCTCGACACTTGTGGAGCAGAGCCCCATCCTCCTCGGCCCACATCTTGTTTACCTCTTTTCTTGGTATCATGGGTTCACAATGGAGGACATGGATAAGACACACCATGTTCCACGTTTCTCGGTTACACTTCGCTTCCCAGGGCTCCCCAAGGAGTATCGAGCCATCCTCCCTTCCCATGGTCGAGCGTTAGGCACAGTGCACGAGTCCCTGCCAGAGTCAGACGCCTCAGTCTTAGCAGATGATGGAGTTCCCAAGATCAGACTGGTGGCTGAGAGCCCAGAGTCCCTCCCAGAATTGATCCTTCTCGAGACCCTTGAAGGGGGCACACTTCGCCAGAGGGTGGGAATTTCTAGGTTACCACACCAGTGTCTTTGGTGCAAACAGATCGGTCACCTCGCCAAAGATTGCCCCCGTGGCCTCCCTCATGTGCCTCCCCCCCCCCTCCGCAGAGTAGACAGAGTCAGCAGGCCCGGGCCCAGTGCCCTCTTAGGCAGGAGCAACAGGAGTCTCAGACCCCTTGGATTACCCCCTCAGAAGGGGACTGGACTCAAGTTAAAAAGAAAAAGATCCCAAGCAAGCAGGCCCACAAGTGCTGCAGGCAGAGAGCCAATCGCAGAGAGAGGGACAGGATTGACCGAGAGGCCCCAAAGGAGGAATAGCAGGAGCCACCTCCTCCAGCAGTAGGGGCCACCGTCCATCTAGACAGTCCTCCAGCTTCGGAGGTTCAACCTCCGATTCCACCCTTGCAGCAGCAGCGAGCCCCAGGTGCTCCAGATGCGGCCATGGCGGAAGCCGCAGACAATAACCCGATGGGGGCCGCAGAGGAGCCGATCCAGAGCCCCGACGAGCCTGACCAATAGGGGGGCCCTGTGGTCCTTGTCCCTCCTCCTCCCTCTCCCCTCCCAAGACCCTTCCCCCTCTTCTTCTTCACTTCCCCCTCCCCCTCCAAGGTTCCCCCTGCCTCCTTCCTCCCCCCTCAGCCCCCCCTCCTATAGTCACCCTTACCACCCGCCCCCCTCCCTCTATCCCCCACGTCCCTCTTCTGCTGTCCCCCTCTCCACTTCAGCAACAGGTTCTTCCACTTCGACACCCCTACCAGCTGGCAAGGGAACGATGACGCCCCCTTCTGCCTCCTCATCGCAATAGCAAGTCCGTTCAAGGAGGGATCCTAAGGGACAAGGCTCGTCTTCCCAGACAGCGGCCCCTAACCTCCAGCCTGGGCGTCCCTTACCGCGGGACTTCTGGAGGTTAGGACCCTGAAACTATCTGGAGATTCCGGACTCTTATCCTCTACCATTGGAGATAACACTCATGGTCCTTCAGCCCCAAAAGGGGAGTTTGATCAGTGCAGTGGGATCTCCGACACACCCCGTTTGGAGATTTCCGTTTGCCTCCACAGGGGTGGAGAAATGGTCCCCGGAGGTGTTCGATGCTATTTTGGAAAATCACATTACACTCATGATGGATGAGTGGATGGGGCCACATGGACTAGACCTTTGGTACGCCCATGGTGCGGAGATGCACTTTCACTTGAGCTTCACGCGCGAGGAGCCGGTGTGTGGTTTGGTGATAGGAGTCACCTTCTCCTAAGGAGAGGTCCAGATGAGTGGTTCCCTACGGTAGGACGGAGTGGAGGGGTCTGCATCTCAATCTCACAGACTTTGGTCCCAAAGGTCTACGATTAGAGCGAGCTCATTCCAAGACGGGCAGTTTGGATAAGAGTTCAGACGGGAGAGTCCAAGATCGGGATCTTGAACATGTATGCCTCAGCATGCAGACAGCACTGCCCGGCCTTTTGGAGGAGGCTGTCAGAGTGTCTTCCGGAGTGTCTTCCGGATGTAGACTCCTGGATTATTGGAGGAGTTTGGGGAAGACAAGCAGGGCGGAGCCTCTTTTCCTGAGATACCAGCAGTAGAGTGTAGCACCTGGGAGCGGTTCATTTTGATGATCAGTAGCAGAGACCCGTGGAGAGAGCCAGATTTTAGCAAGACACCTCGCAGCCTTCTCTTCTCCTTTGGATAGAGGAGACACAATGGATTGCTAGAGAGACTAGACCGTTTCTATGTTGGGGACTGAGCACTACACAGAGGCCGATCTATCGAGATTCTGACAGGTACCACGATGTCAGACCACTCTCTAGTGGAACTTCACTTGGAGCAGCCCCGCCGCGGTCTCTCCCAGAAGGGGGTCCGCATTACAGAGGACCTCCTGCAGGACGAGAAGATTCAGCACATCATGGCAGGGATTTGGGAGCAGTCAGAGACGGCACCGTGTGAGGGCTGGGCTACGTGGGTGGCCGATGCGATTCAAAGGAGCAGTGAGGAGCTGCAGGCTCACACCCTTCGACAAAGGAGTACCCTTTAGGAGCGAGAGCGGGCTTTAAGAAGAGACCTCGCCTCCATCAAGAGTCTCAGGGAGCAGGACCCAGTGTCTCAGTGGCTTAGTGACAAATTCGAGAGCGCTCGTCTCGAGCTCTAGGACACAGAGGTGCGACGGTCTGAGTTCTCCTATCATTCCTCCCGAGCCAGATGGGCGCAACAGGGGGATTAGATGATGAAGCAATTCTTTTAGACCACTGGGCCTTGATCGACATCATCCATGACACACAGACTGGGTTTGTCTAGGAGCGTAGCATCCTGGACAACATCTTCACGTTCTGGGAGGCAGTGGATTGGTCCAGAGAGGACTCACAGCTGTTAGCCATCCTTCTCTTGGACTTTGAGAAGGCCTACGACAGGGTGGAGTGGTCTTTCTTGGAGGGAACTATGAGGAGACTGGGTTTCTCAGACAGATGGGTCAGAGAAGTTTCAGCGCTATATGCAAGGAGCTCTAGCCGATGCTTATCAGAGGACACACAGGCGAGGCCTTTCCTCTCTCTCGCTCAGTCCGCCAAAGCTGCCCACTTGCTCCCTTCCTCTTCTTGTTTGTGATGGAGGCTTTGACCTACTATTTGAGATCACAGGTGGCGGCTCTCACAGGGTTGAAGCTCCCAATCAGATAGGAGGAGAAGCTACTTGACTTGGAGTTTGCAGACGACACGGCCTTGTATGTTGAGGGCACCACAGCGAGTCTGGAAAGAGTAAGGGACGCCCCAGCTATTTATTGTGAGGCCTTGGGAGCACGGATCAATTGGACGAAATCTATAGATTTCTTCACAGGCTTTGAGGAGACATAGAAGATCCGGGAGTAGGGAAGTGACCTTGGCTTCAGATGGATACCGCGGGGCCAGACAACGAGATACCGCGGATGCCGGGTGGGTATTGACATTACAGCAGAGCAGCAGATTGCCCCGGTCCTTGAGAGTGTTCGATGCAAGCTTCTCTATTGGAGCTCAGCCAAACTCTCCTTAGCATGTCGTGCCTTAGTGGAAAACCAAGTCCTTCTTGGCACGGCCTGGTATATCGCCTCCTGCTGGTGCTTTCACACAGGTTGCATTGGGCAGCTCCGACGGTTGGTATGAAACTTCTTTTGGGCAGGTTCAAATGGCACGAGGAACACTAGGGCCCGAGTAGCTTGGCAGACAGTGATCATGCCGCGGGGACTGGGAGGCTTGGGAGATGCAGAGCAGGGCCCTTCTAGGCAAGTTGGTGGTTCGTGGCCTCACCCCAGGTACAGAGCCTTGGAAGCTCCTCTTACAGCGAGGGCTTCTGAGGAACACCCGACGCACTAGGGTGTTGGAAATCTGAAAGGAAAGGAAAGAGTGGACACAAACTCAGAATACTTGCATTACTTGCATTGTAGAATGAAGAAGAGTGAGGTCCTTAAGTAGGCACCTCATACATGCTCACTGACATCACTGATGACTTCAAAGCTCCACAATCATCTCCTCAATCTGCTCCTAGATTCTCTCAATCATCCTATGTGGCTCTTCACCACCTAACTGTGCTTGTGGGCACCTAACTGTGCCTCTAGCACTCACACATAGAAACCTAGGTGTGCCTGAGGCATACACCTTGAGATATCCCAACAAACCCCCCCTCAAGGGAATGCCTCAGGCTATGTCAAGGATACATCTAGTCTCATAGTTTCTCATGCCATCTCATGGTGGTCAAGGATAAATCTATGGCTAGGTTCTCATGCTAGCAAGGGTTCCCTTGGGTATAAGGTAAACAAAAAGGGATACAAAAAAGACCTTCCAATGGTTATCTCCCCTGCATGTACATGCACACAATGTCTGCAGGAGGTACCATGGAGCAAAACATACACATGGCCTACATCATAAGGTGACCAGAAGTGTTTACAAAACAAAATAGTTTATTTCATTCATTTTGGAGGACTATCCAGGCTGAGTACCTTGACATAAAAAGAGAGATCTGGAGCATACATAGAGATGTTTTAAAATGCATAATCTTCAAAGGATGCCTCATCTTGTGGAGGCTCATTAATTGAAAGTAGATTTGCATTTTCTGTCTTTGCTTTGTCTCTGCAAAACTTCTCATTATGGTTGTTCTTGCCACAGTGCTTGCATGGATTAATTTTGAAGCAGTCCTTTGAAAGGTGATTTGTCTTTCCACAGTGATTGCAAGGAGTATACTTGCCCTTCTGGAATTTTACAGCATAAGCAGTGTCATTGCCTTTCCTGAGCTCCATATGCCTTTCTTCTTCTTGGAGGGCAGAGATAATACCTTCAAGATTAGGATTAGGAAGATTTTTCAGAGTGGTAACTATGTGATCATAATTTTCAGGCATACTCTTAAGTAACACTGCCATAGCATCATCTGGAGTAATAGGAGAGTTGATAGAAGCTAATTGACTCATAAGACTCCGCATATAGTTGACATGAGCTGCTAAAGTAGTACCACTAGCCATCTTCAATTCAAAGAAAGAGATTTTAAGTGATAGTTTAGAGATGTGAGAGCTAGCACCAAAAATCATGTCAAGCTTCTGCCAAGCTTCCGAAGGAGACTCCAAGTCAGAGATATGGTGAATATAATCATCTCCTAAAGCAAGAGCAATGATACCGTATGCTTTTTCTTCTCTAGCTGGATCCCTTGCCGGTCGTGTCGGAGTTGAGGATTCTCCAGCATTGGAGGCCGTAGAAGAAGCGGTAGGAGTAGGTTTGACAAGTCCCCATAAGTTCTCCCTCATCAATGCAAATTTCACCTTCATCTGCCATGTGTGGAAGCCCTTTCCATTGAACTTCTCTAGATTAAATAGGGTAGCCATGAGAGGGTCTAACCTAAATATTGGGCAGTGTCTATCTCTCTTACAAGGCAAAAATAACTGAAAGACTTCCAAAATATGAGCACTAGATGTAGCAAAGACTAGTGACCAATATTCAATCAATGATGCTTCTTCTTACATGCTTCATAGAAGTGGGTGAAATAAATACTTTTCAATCAAAACCAGGTCTAGTAATTCAAAACAAAACTGAAGCCACACTTGTACTGAAGTTATTGAAAGATTCAAAAAACCAGAAATGCTAGAGTAGCATTTTATGTAGCATCATCTTCAAAAGCTTGTCAAAACTGTCAAAACCAAAAGACTGAACTTGGAGGGCTTGTAGCTTACTCTTCAGAGCAAAGGAAAAGGGGGTTTCTGAGGCAAAAGAGAGCTGATATACCACAGAAGGTCCTCTGGGAAGTAGAGGCGAAAAAACGCGTCAGGTCGCCATATCTTTCCCCTTCAAAAACGACTAGTTTTTCACTGTTTTCTCCTTGAATATGCAGCCATTGCTGCTCATATTTCAGCACAGGATAGCTCTAGGTATGGACTAACTCCCCCTGAAAGGAATTAGAGAAAGATGAAGTGAGCTGGGAGAAAACGCAGAAGAGACAGTCGACGACTTTCGTGTAATGGCGACGAAACGGGCGCGCCTTTCTTCAATTCCTCTCAGCCAGAAGTTCGCCCTTTTGAGATGGATCTCCAGCAGGAAGGACGTGGGAAATGGCTGAGAACCGGAGGAGAACAAGCTTAAGCAAAGTTTGGGAAGAAGAGGGAGAGATGGTGAAGAAGAAGATGATGATGTGGCAGAAATGGGCTCAAGGAGGATCAAAGGGCTCTGATACCATGTTGGAAATCTGAAAGGAAAGGAAAGAGTGGACACAAACTCAGAATACTTGCATTACTTGCATTGTAGAATGAAGAAGAGTGAGGTCCTTAAGTAGGCACCTCATATGTGCTCACTGACATCACTGATGACTTCAAAGCTCCACAATCATCTCCTCAATCTGCTCCTAGATTCTCTCAATCATCCTATGTGGCTCTCCACCACCTAACTGTGCTTGTGGGCACCTAACTGTGCCTCTAGCACTCACACATAGAAACCAAGGTGTGCCTGAGGCATACACCTTGAGATATCCCAACATAGGGAACATTGGCAACCTTCACATCGATAGATCTTCTTAGAGGCCCCCCTTATGAGGAAGGGCTCCCCCCTGATGAGGAGTTTTCACAAGGTATGGCAGAGACTGGCAAGGGGTCTCATCTGTGCTCCGCCTAGATGCAGAGAGAAGTTTGAGCACCAGCCCCTTATTCTCACCTCTCATTTCTATTTCAAACATTTGGTATAAGAGCAGGTTCCCTCTCGTTCCCACACCATCTCTATGCCTCCGTGGAGCACTTCTAGAGCTGAGCAACTCAGTGCAGCCACCAGGAGGCAGGGTGCCGCATTCTGGTTCAAATAGGCTGATTTGGAGGCCGTTTTGGACCTAGCTTGCATCTTTTTCTACTGCTTCGACCTATTTTTGCGCTCTTGGTGCAATCCAGCACATTTATAGCTAGGCAACCTGTTTGTGCACCTCTGGAGCTGTTTTGAAGCAGGTCGACCTGTTTTTTGTGGGTTTTCCCACTGGTTTTAGTCACAGCAGCCGTTTTTGCACTAGGCACCTACATTTGGAGGGCTGGGTACACATTTCGAGGTGTTTTTCTGTTTGGAAGATGTAGCCTCAGTTTCAGTACTGTTTTGGGGCTTTTGGAGAATTCCCTTGCTGTTTTGAACCTATTTCAAGTGTATCGTGCAAGGACAGCCCATATTTGCACTTGTGGGTGCATTCAGTCCATTTTTTGCAAAATAGTGATGAAATCAGCATTTGAGGGAGCTTCATTGCGTTGAGAAACATTTTCAACCTGCTGATCAACTCTGCTCATTTTATTTCTATTTGGAAGCTGTACCGTCAATTTTCAGACTTTTGGAGAACCTGTTTCAGGTGGTATTGTGCAAGGACAGCCCATATTTTTCACTTGTGGGTGCATTTTCAGTCCATTTTTTGCAAAATATTGATAAAATCAGCATTTGAGGGAGCTTCTATTGCATTGAGAACCATTTCGAACCTGCTAATCAACTCTGTTGGTGGCTCATTTTATATATATTCACTATTTCTAGGCCCGAACCCACGACTATTGGTTGAACCATACAACCAAAAGCCACTGCCACCATTACTTCATCATGCATCAGGCCGGCTCCCATCTTCACCCGTCACATGTTTACATCCTTCAGAGGACATTGGGCTTTGTAATTGGTTGTTAAGTTCGAACCAAAGGTGATTTTCAGTTGGGTTTATGCCATTTGTTTATGCCTTGTTGAGCCAAGCACTAGCTGACTTTGGAGAGAGAATTCTAAGATTGCACTGCATATCCCAGCACTGAGGTGCATCACCTAGTACAGGCTTTGGCAGCAATTTATTTTGCTTGAGCAGAGTGTTCACAGCACAAGAACTTTGCTGAGATATGTTTGCCTCTTTTTGTTTGCTCAAATGGCACATCAAAATTCGAATGATGTCTTTCAAATGCTTGCCCAAGAGGATAGGTTGGATGGCACCAACTATTCTCTCTATAGTTTTATGATGTGGAGTCTTTTGGTTGCCAAGAATTTATGGGACTATGTCACAAGTGATGAAGCCCATCCTTTCAAGATTGGGCCAGGCACTCCTCCACAAGGAGGAGGGGGTTGCGGTGGGGGCACACGAAAAGGAGGAGGGGGGGAGGGGGAGGGGAGAGGGGGAGGGCAACGGCAATCTTCTCCAGTTGATCAAGCACAAGCACCTGCAGGTATCACTACTGAGCAAAAGAGGTGGGATGCCCAAGCGGTAACTTGGATCTCACTGAATCTAAAGAGATTCATTATCCCTCATATCAAGTCCTGCTGGACTACTTGTGAAAGAATCTTATACTCTACAGCTTGAGGTTTATTACTTAAAAGGTTCATATCACTTGAGGTCTATCAACTTGTGAAAGAATCTTATACTCTACAACTTGAGGTTTATCACTTAAAGTTATCCCCCATATCAAGTCCTGTTGGACTGCTTGTGAAAGAATCTTATACTCTACAGCTTGAGGTTTATCACAAGATAGAGAAGGTGAGGAATGTTGTACCAAGAGATTGAATGACTCAAGCTTTCCACATCAATTTCTCATGAAGAGAAAAGCAAATCAAAGAGCCTATATATATATGGTAAGCAGTATGCCTCTGCTCTGGATTGGGTGCCCATGGATTGCTTACCAATTTTTTCCTTCATTCCAGTACGTGAAATGTATGTTTCGGTGCATTGATGGTGAGGTGAAGTAGGCACAAGCTCAAGGAAAGGATGTTGACCATAATGAGGTAGAATCTCATTTTTGCGTAGAGAGCTTGATAGCTTGCACATGGGTGAGGGTGACTCTATGCAGGATCATGTCACAAGGATTCAAGATTTGCGTGAGAAAATCATGAATATCAATGAAGTCATTCTAGACTCATAGCTCATTTCCATTACTTTATATCTTTGCCAGATTCTTATCTTTCTTTTCATATACCTAGATGAATCCAGAAACATTCCCAAACTCATCCTCTAAAAACACAACATAGTGCAATTTCAATCTCATGATAGTCACTCACAAGGTTGAAAACCATAAACTCCATCATGCATAGCAAGGACTAGCTACTATGACATCCCCACTCGCGTCATCAGCGCCCAACAGTGGGAGTAGACCATAGTATAAAAATATGCTCTCACACATACAAATCCACACACCCACACATACTTGAGCATCCATTTATACAAAGTCTTCATACTGAGTTTCTGTCGGCACTCCGGAGGTGAAGGGCAAACTCAGCCATGATGAAGGCTAGCACTAAAGGAGAAGGCTAACTAAAAGGTAGTCCAAAATCTCTTCATTCAAGCTATAACTGCTTGTGAAGTCTAAACATTTTCATTTTAGTCTCTCCCCAACGAGCATCTAAATCTAAATCTAGCTGATAGGGCAACGTACCATTTAAGATAGAAAGAATTATCACAATACCAGCAGGCCGCAACTTGCCATACCTCGCTCAATCTTTTGATGCAAGGAAATCAGAATTGCCTCACTTTTCAAGAGTTGCTAGCACTCTTTTTGCAGAACGAGCAGACGCACAAAAGTATGGCTTCACATTCTCGTAGTGGGAAGCATGCTTTTTCAGCCAAGGGTAAGGACAAAAAGAAAGTTCGGCCAAGTCAGCCTTTCAAGAAAGGCAAGTGCCATTATTGCATGCCCTAAAGCAGGTGGGAGCACTAAAAAGGATGCACACAGCCTTTCAAGAAAGGCAAGTGCCATTATTGCATGCCCCAAGAGGCTTGCCAAAGAGAAGAAGAAAGAGTCTAGTATGGCAGTTTCACACTAAGCTCATAATGTAGGTTCCGATGATACTTCGGCTCATTTTGTTGAGCATGACTGACCCTTCTTTACTTGCAGCTATAAAGTTTCTCGTTAGTCATGCATTTTCAGCATGAATGAGACAGCTCAAACATGGTACTGTGATAGCCGTTCTTTCCACCATATTACCTCACATAGATCCTTCCTTGATAAGTTATCCAGTGCACCGGTTGCAAGTCAGTTTATTGTGCCAACAATTCTTCTTATCCAATTAAAGGAATTGGAGAACTCTCACTCACAGTCCTAAATGGTTCCGATCTTTGCATCCACGATGTTTTGTATGTCCTTAGGATTAAGAAGAATTGGAGAGCTCTCAGTCACAGTCCTGAATGGTTACGATCTTTGCATCCACGATGTTTTGTATGTCCTTGGGATTAAGAAGAGTTTACTTTCTGTCTCTTCTTTCCCTCGAAGAGGTTACCAGGTCATCTTTGAGTATGGCAGATGTATGATCCATAGATTATGCCTTGGATTTCACGAGTACCTCATGTCATGGTTTATTCCAACTTGATTCATATGAGAAAAGAGCATGTTTAACTTTTGTGGCTTCTACCTCTGCCATGCAGGATGCAGAGTTATGGCATGCCAGGTTTGAGCATGTAAATTGTGGCAACCTTATGCTATTGTAGAAGCTTAATATGGTTTGATGCCTTGCCTCATTTGGAGACCCCTCCAAACAAAAAATGTAAGGGATGTATTTTCCTTTCCCAAGGATGGTGCAATCTGCGCTATATGTAAATTACAGCTCATCCATAGTGATGTTTGCAGACCCATGCACACTCCGTCTCTTGGAGGTCATCTTTATTATGTTGCATTCATAGATGACTTCACCTGTTTTACCTGGGTCTTTGCTCTCAAGCATAAGTTTGGGAATATATATCCAAGGCATTGCATCAATGTTTTGCTGAGAAGGGAATTAAACATTAGTTTACGGTGAGGTATACCCCTCAACAGAATGGGAAGGCTGAAAGGAAAAAACAATCACTTTCGGAGATGGGGAGATGCATGCTAAAAGCAAAAAGACTGCCACACAAATTTCGGATACAAACTATTATGTGCTCGAATCGTATTTTGAACAGGTGTCCCACGAAGGCACTTAAGGTCATGACACCTTAAGCATGGTTTGGTTGTAAGCCCGATGTGGGCTATTTTCGTACATTTGGTTTTGTAGCATATGCACAAGTGCCTTAAGAATTGCGTAGCAAACTTGATGACAAGGCAGCAAAGTGCCTACACCAGTGAAAGCAAGGGTACCGAATCTCGTGACCAAGAAGGTTATCACTAGTTGGGATGTCATATTTGCTGAAAATGCAGATCTGCCCTTTACTGGTTTTGACAGAAATCAGGATCCTTCTGAACCCTCCGACAGGCTGCTGCCCATTTCCTTTGATGCTGCACCTGATAATGCAGCAGAAAATCAAAATTTGCATGGATGATGCCTCAATTCAGCCTATGGCTGAACCTGTTTCTCAGAAAGAGATTGATGATGTAGTAGCACGTGAAAGTACAGCAAAGCAGTAAGCAAGATCAGTACCTCGTTGGCTGCTCCACACACTTGAGGACAGCAAGCTCTCCAGACCACTTCCTACGGAGTGGCACTAGAGAGACTGAGGATGCCCATTACTGTGAGTCTATGGGGTCAACAACATACTTGAGGCAAATGAGTTGGTGGACTTGCTTGCCGGCAAGAAGGCAATTGGCACAAAGTGGGTGTACAAGCTCAAAAGAAAATCAGATGGTTCCATATGGAAGTACAAAGCTCATCTCGAGGCAAAGGGCTATGCCCAGTAGAAAGGCATAGATTATGATGAAACCTTTGCATCTACTTCTCGTATGACCACCGTTAGGTGTATGGTTGCATTGGTTGCATTTCATGGATGGAAGATGCATTTTTGAATGGGGACCTTTAGGAGGAGGTCTATGTTTCTTAGCCCATTCGATTTGTTAAACCTAGAAAGCCAAAGTATGCAAGCTGAGAAACACCTTGTATGGTTTGAAAAAATCTCCTCGAGCTTGGTGTGCAAAGATAGATGCCTTTTTGACTAGCCAAGGAATGCAAAATAGTCCACATGAGAGAACCCTCTACGTTAGGAAGGAAGGGGGGGATTTGTTCATCATTGTTCTCAATGTCAATGACACACTGCTCACTGGTAATAATGCTGCAAACATTTAAGATTTTAAGGCTGAATTACAGCAAACATTTGAAGTGTCAGATTTGGGGTTGCTTCACTACTATTTGTTGCATCCAGTTTATACAAGATGATAGAGGTATTGGGTTGTCCCGGTATATTGGTAAGCTCCTAGAACAGTTCAGATTTCAGCATTGCAAGCCCATCTCTACTCCTATGGAGCCAGGGCTTAAGCTATCCATTCATGATGCTAGTGAACCTTTTGAGTGTTGAGCAGGTTTATGCACAGTCCAAAGCCTTCACATTGGCAGGCTGTGAAGCGTGTGTTTCAATATTTGCATGGCAGCCAGGCCTTTGGTTTGCTCTTTCCCAATGGTTACATGCTTACAGCAATTCGGATTGGGCTGGTGATTTTGATACTCGACAGTCCACTAGTGGTAATTGTTCCTTTCTTGGACACCCATGCATTTCTTGTTAAGCAAGAGACAATCTACTATGGCTACCTCATCATTTGAGGCTGAGTACATGGTAGCCTTCACAACCACAGTCGAGTGTATTTGGCCGAGGCAGTTGTTGGTGATCTTCATGCATCATTAGAGGATGCCTACTTGAATTGTGACTGACAGTCAGGGTGCCATTGCAATGGCACAGAATCCTATGTTTCATGTTATATGAAACACTTTGAAATTCATTATCATTATGTCAAGGAGCCTACCTTAGGAATATAAATATTTCTAACACCCCCCTTGCAGTGACAAAGTACAATGTACAAGGTAAACATCAATCACCAAATGGATGTAAGTTTAAAGCTTAGCCAAAAGCTTCAAACTTCTGGATGTGGTAATGCTTTGGTGAAGAGATTTGTCACATTCTGCTGTGTAGGGCAGAAGACCAAGCTGATGTCCCCATGCATGTAGCGGCAGTTGCCAATGCTATGAAACAAGGGGCTACGGGCGGTTTTTCCCTTTATTAAGGTTTTTTTATCCCTAACCTCATTAGAGGTTGAGTTTGTGGCTGAGTTAGTCACCACACATCTTTTGACCCTAGTGAGGGCCCATCCTAGGATTTTGTCTCTACAACTACCCTAGCTTTGTGGTTCATTTGAGTTGCAAAAATTTCATTCCAGCTTGCTTCAGCTCCATTCTCTCGCATTCTCTCGCTTCCATTTCCAACACATGGGAAAGTTGTTTCAGCCTTCTTTCTCCATCAATGAGGATTCTTAGCAGGAACATTCAGGGCCTTGGTGTCCACCGAAGGTAGCTCGTTTGCAATCAACTTCAGCCAGTTCAATGACATTTGTGTCATTGGAACATACATGCAATTTGAAATTCAAAAATGTGCACAATGCAGAAATTTTCCTTGCAGCCTTATTCCTTTGCATGAAGAACAAAAGTGATTGTCCCTTACATTATACCCATGCTTTTACTGTTTTCTCCACCTCTCTATTGATTGTCTACGATAAAATTACATGTAATAGTTTGGCTTATCTTGAATGCTAACTTTCTTATTGAGAGAGAGATTATGGGGATATACAATGGCTTATGGTCATATTTAGTGATTCGAGAAGTGAGCAAAGACATGGAGCTTCCCAAAGGGTGAGGTAGTAAGCATCCATTGCAGACCTAGCAACCTCTAAGGCCATGGAATCCTATTCTATATCAGGCACAGAACTTGTATCAATTTCATTATCCAGAGACAGTACTTTCCATTCAGCTTGTGTTCATTGTCATGGACACAGTGTAGATGAGTAATGAGTTCCATCACAATGTAGATGAATAACAAGTTTTGTTCTGTGTTACATTGTAGGGTAGATTGTACGTTCATCCCCCAAATTCAGGATTCCATGAATCATTTTCCTTGTTTAGAAATTCAGAAGAAAGTCTACTTTCCCTTTTCCCTTTTAATAGTTAAGCATTGCTTATAGACCAAGTTGATATTGGTCAATCCTCAAAAATGTAAGAAATAAGACAATAGTTACAAGTTATTGAGAACATCTAAAACCTTGCTGGTACCAATGTCAGACAATCATACCAAAGCGCACTGAAGTCTGATACTGTGATCACTAGAGATTGAAAAAAACAAAAAAAAAACATGATTGTTGTACTGAAACAACTCCTAGATAAGTGAGACTTGACAAAAACTCCAGGTCAAACCATTTTGGTGTGCATGCTGTAAACAGTGTCCAACAAGGAGATCCTCTACAGACCACTGATATCTCTTCGGCAGATAAAAATAAAGAGAGAACAAGGGTAACCACAATTACTTTGACCGCTTGTCGCCTAGTGATATAGTTGGGGGACTCCAGTAATTTGCTATTATACTCCGCAAAAAACTGCCACAATCAATACAACAAAGATGGAAACTATGAATAACTTCAACAAAACCATAGGAACTGAACAAAACATACAGGTCCAAGTCCTTCAATTACAATCTCATACAGGAACACAAAAGGTTTTACTTTGCTAATGTGTAGTCAAGGCAAAATATGACATTACATAGAGCAGCAAAATATGACATTAAATAGGTTTTACTTTGCTAATGTGGTAACAAGCCAACATCCCAACCATTGTATTTATCTAATCCAGTCCTAAGGGAGGCTTGTAAGGCCAAAAAATACCTACTGCTGCAAAAGCAACGAGACAGTACACGAGTGGTAACCCGAATATCCACGGAGCAGCATCAATATGGTTGTCAAAACTAATCTGTAGTTCAAGTCATTTTCGTGCTAGACAAGAATGAAGCTGTAGTAGCCGTACAACCTTGCTGCCCACAGCAGCCTCTCCCCCAGCAACTAGCCATATCTACCCTGGTTTATTGCACCCTAGTCCTCCTCATATGGGGGCACATAGGTGGGGCGGTGACCTCTTCTAACAAATAAACCAGCAAATGAGAAAAGTATTTGTTCATCGCAAAGGTAAACAAAAGTGAATAGTTGTCATATTCTTGGCTAATGTCTCAGGTCTCATACGACTTTTAAGGGGAGCCTAATTAATGCCATCTCATCAAGTTTACAAAATGGAAGTTTGCCATCCAAAATAAACAATCCTCCAGGGACGAGTCCGGCAATAAGTATTCAGGGATCGAAGAGGTCAAAGTTTTAGCACCCTTCTCTGGAATTATGTGACTTTAAAAACAAGTTAGAAGCACAATATTCATCCATACTAAAGAGAAAATTGAGCAAATCATCATGAGGATGATAACTATTCGAAAGGAAATTGTGTGCTATTTATAAGAGGACTTGTGTTTCAGCATTCCTGAAATGCCAAACATTTTAGCCAGTAAAATGCCTTAAATGCAAGTGTTTCACTATATCCTTTTTTTAAGAAAATAAGATAACGGAAAATTACTACTATTATGCATCCATTTTAGGGGAGTCCACTGATATCATGGTTGGATAGCCAAAAATGGCGTGTGTTAAAAAAATCTTAAGAAGAATCATGAAAAAATCTTCTTTAAAACTCATTTCCCAACTAGGTCCAATGGAACGACCATGCACATTATGCACATTCTGACCAAGGGCCTTTTTGTTTTAGCTAACATAAAACTACACAACTATCGAATGGCAGAAAAGGAATTGTAATGTTAACTTGCATGTTGTATGATGTAAAACATACATAATAGTTCCTAAAAGTCTAAAGTTGCATAAAAAGCTTTGTGTTAAACAATGGTAACTGTGGTGTGATGTACCATATTATATTGTGAGTAGCCTTGCTTGCCCATGTAACTTGAACAAGACCCTTACAAATTTGCATTATCGTTGTGCTTTGAACTAGATCATTGATAAAAGCTCACGCATGCAGGTTGAATGTTATTTGTAAAAAGAAGTGTTACTGCAGCCGTGAATCAAACAAAATACTGATTATTGAAGGCTGTTCGAACAGATGAAAGATTCATCAAAGTTATTGGAGCTCCCTTGTGATGTTTTGATTCCTGCATCTTTGGAATCACAAATACATACAGGAAATATTCCACATATCAAGGTATAGATTGATTTTATGTCTCACCATGAAGATGCTGGAAATTCTACCTTGTCCCAGATGAAATTGGGTTCTGTTCACAGTAATACAACTACAATGGCAACTCCATCACCCTCCTAAGGAAGAATGCAACTACAATGGATGAGGTATGGCAATCCATCAAAAAACTCCAACAAGGCCTTTCATATTCTTGGAGGCTCTGTATCATGCTCAGACTTTAGCCTCTGAGTTGCATGGGATGCACAGTCTGGATGTCACCATCATGTTTGTCTTCCAAAGCCACTCACCCTAGATCTGAAGGGGGGTTTGTTGGAAATCGGAGTCTTAGTGTTGTAGGCTATCTCATGGGCTATCCATAGATGCCACTTATACCTTGGTATGAGCCTTGTAGGCCTAGTTATAGTCAGTTAGGACTATTGGTACAGTTAGTTTATGTACCAGCTAGGTCAATTAGGACACTTAGTCCAGTTAGGGCAGTTAGCCCTAGGGTTTTGTTATGTTGGCTCTCCCTTGAGCCTACACACTTCAGTTTTGCAGCGATCTATTACACAATCTCATTTTCTCCATTGTGCTTCCATTTTTGAGCTTCCATTGCTTCCAACACCCAACAAGTGTGAGTATCCTAGAGTCCTAGAGTGAGATTGCCCTTAAGTTATTTCGGTGTGAAGAGTCCTTGGGCCACTTGTGCAAGTGGACCAAGTCTAGTCTAGATTAGATACTATTGTGTGACATTGTGAGGTTAGGAGATATTCCTCCAATGACCTCGTAGGGTGTGAGGCTTCCCCATTACATCAAGTCTTTCACATCCAATTCATTGCATCATCATGTGATTGTGTTTCCCTCCCTTCTTTGACCATGGATTCTAACACTACATCCTTCTAATCTATCTCCTACGATTCATCTTGAAATTGGACTGTCGCCTCGTACCTTTGATGAATAGTCATAGGGACAAGAGTAAACTGAAGGATGAGTAACTTGATCAGTTGTTTATACATATTCTCTCAAAGGTCAATTTTCTACATCATCCCACTTTTGACATCGATATAGACATGTTGGCCTAAGTGGAATATCTTGATGAGATAGAGATTGCTGGTATGAACTCAATTTTCTTTTCAATAGGATGCGGTTTGCGCACATGTGTGGGTGGGCAAAGTGTTCATTGCATATGGTCCCCTGACTCCCTTTCATACATCACGAACTCGGGGGGAGAACGAGTTCCCCATGAAGATCTAGTTCTACCATGACGACTAATTAAGAGTAGAATGGAGTGACTATCACGCGCATTGAGGATTGCCATCGCACAGATGCGGGTCTCGCCCCATCAGCTAAGGATCGAGGCAAGGAGAGCCACAAGCATGCCCAAAGAGCAGCAGATGTACAAGTTATGCACATTGGTGGAGGTGAAGATAGAGGAGCATTTCCTATGTACCTGCTCATATACCTAGATGAATCCAGGAACATTCCCAAACTCATCCTCTAAAAACACAACATAGTGCAGTTTCAATCTCACGAGAGTCACTCATAAGATTGAAAACCATAAACTCCATCACGCATAGCAGGGACTAGCTACTATGACATCCCCACTGACATCATCAACGCCCAAGAGTGGGTGTAGACCATAGTATAAAAGTATGCTCTCACACATACAAATCCACACACCCACACATACTTGAGCATCCATTTATACAAAGTTTCTATCGGCACTCCGGAGGTGAAGGGCAAACTCAGCCATGACGAAGGCTAGCACTAAAGGAGAAGGCTAATCAAAAAGTAGTCCAAATCTCTTCATTCAAGCTATACCTGCTTGTGAAGTCTAAACAGTTTCATTTTAGTCTCTCCCAAACGAGTATCTAAATCTAAATCTAGCTGATAGGGCAACGCACCATTTAAGATAGAAAGAATTATCGCAATACCAGCAGGCCGCAACTTGGACGAAAACTTCACAAGGTGAAATTTGCATGTCTGCTAATACGGCATAAACATATACCTAGATGAATCCAGGAACATTCCCAAACTCATCCTCTAAAAACACAACATAGTGCAGTTTCAATCTCACGAGAGTCACTCATAAGATTGAAAACCATAAACTCCATCACGCATAGCAGGGACTAGCTACTATGACATCCCCACTAACGTCATCAGCGCCCAACAGTGGGTGTAGACCATAGTATAAAAGTATGCTCTCACACATACAAATCCACACACCCACACATACTTGAGCATCCATTTATACAAAGTCTTCGTACTGAGTTTCTGTCTACTATGTACCTGCTCAGTCTACTATGCGTTCCGAGGACCGTACCACTGTCTCTTTTAGGAGAGACATGGATTTGGGCCACTCTCTCAACTGATCCACTTACATGACCAAATTTTGCATTGCTCTCTATCTGATGGAGATGTGGCGATATAGAGAGACCCTACTACGGCAAATCAGACAACAAGAAATGACAGTGCCACAAGAGACAGAGATAGATCGAGCACAACGACACGTCATAGATTTTTATGCATTTGAGTCAGCCCCAAGACATCATGGAGTAAAGGAGGAGAAGATAGCTGACATGAGGGCAGTATAGATCAGTAGAAAGAGCGGAGCAGTGGAGAGAGACCACGCATGATGCAAAGGTTGACCAAGCACACACGACAGAGATCCCAGCCCCACTCCTCGAGAGGATTGTCCAAGCCGGATACAGATATCATGGAGACCACGTCCCCCGCCACAACGAGACATGCCCCAACAGACACATATACAAGATACCCTTGCATCTCAAAGGAGAGCCACAATGGCACCTACGTATTTGGAGCAGTAGTTTTGACTTTTTTGATATTTTGAGCTTTTTTATTAGCATCATCAAGGACCCAAGTCCTCAACCCATTGTGGCTTGTATGAGTTACTAGTTTGTCTCATAGGTGCGCGAACATGTAAATCTCCCTCCCTCTCTCTCTCTCTCTCTCTCTCTCTCTCTCTCTCTTTCTCTCTCTATGCACAAACTTTTACAAGTGCTCAAGACTTTCTGTAGGGAAAGTGGGCTGCAAGTGAATGTCGGAAAAACAAAGATGATGGCAATCTGTACCAATCAGCCAGAACATCCCCCTGAGATCACCTTTTATGGACAGATTATTGAGTATGTCAGCACCTTCAAATACTTAGGGGTTGATATCCTGGCAGATCACAGATGGTGGCAATGTATACACAGAAGGATGGACACTGGCTAGGGGAAGTACTACTAGTTTGAGAATGACTGCAGGCACACTGACGCCAGGAACTGGAAAATTCGAAATGTATTGTTTGATGGATATGTAGTACAGACAGTATTATAAGGAGTGGAAGTATGGGGAGGCAGTATTTCAGCCTCTACATCGAATGATATTGAGAAAATGCAAAAGGCTTTCTTACGGCAACACCTTGGTGTCAAACCCACTACTTCATACTCAGTACTTCTGTTGGAAACGGGAAGGAGGCCGATTGAATTTCATGCACTGATCAAAGTTATGCCATACCTAATAGAGGTGCAGCAAATGCAACCTGATAGGCTGCCTCATAAAGCATGGAATGCCAGCACAAAGCTTCAAAAGAACCACAAAAGTAAGATCATCTGTACAGGATGGGCAACTGACATAAGAAAATGGTTCAGCAGATGGAAAGTGGAAGCATATTAGACCATGCCGCCTGAAAAGGTCACCATGCAAGAGTTTCAACTGTCTTTACTGAGCACTTTGCAAACTCACTAGCTAACAAGTGAAAAGAAGGTAAAGCTGGAATATTACGAAGACAACACAAATCCCACATGTTGGTCTACGTACATGTCCATAGAGACTCATGCTCAGCCTTATATTAGCACATATCCCCCTTCTATATCGCAGAAACATAGCCAGGTTTCGTACCAGATCTCATACATTTGCAATTGAGAAGGGAGCTTGGATGCATCAGCCTAGACATGCTCGAGTCTGTACCCTTTGTGTCATGCAGACAGTTGAGACAGAGGCACATGTGGCTCTACAATGCCCCCGATATGCACATATCAGGGAGGACTACCAGCAGATATTGGAGGACTCCGCTCAACTGACATCAATTCTCTCTACTGCCTCTCCAGCAACATTGGGATCTTTTGTTACTCGTCTTTTTACCTAGCGTCAGGAACTCATAGACTCCTGACCCCTCTCTTTGAGGAGACTCTATTTTACACTGTATTGAGATGGGTCCCATGGGTCATTTTTGGCCCCCCAAGGACGTTAATAGACTCTACTTCTACTTCTACTTCTACTTCTCTCTCTCTCTCTCTCTCTCTCTCTTTAATAGACTCTACTTCTACTTCTACTTCTACCTCTCTCTCTCTCTCCTCCGTACAGCTCATCATAACCCCTCCATACAGCCCGTGGTACAGCTATGTAACCCCTTTGTACAGCTCGTCGTACACTCTCCGTACAGTCCCGAACCCCCGTACAACTTGTCGTACAGCCCCGTACAGTTCTCAGTACCCTTTCTGTACATCCCGTATCAGTCCATCGTACCTGCCTGTACTTTCTCGCAGCAAGCTCCTAGGGTTTCTAACCCTGAGTTGGGCTAAACTCCCAGCCCAACTCGGGGGTTAGGTTCAGCTAGGGAGTCCTCCAAATCCCCCTCAACTCCATCAACGTCAACTATCAAGACTCGGTACTCTACAGTTGCAGCCATGACACCCTCTCCGTATGCACACAATTACCAGCGAGAAGGGTCCAAACGACCTATCATTGGACAGCATGAACAGATGTATTATTTGCAGCAAGCAGTCAGAGAGTTAAGGCTTGAGCTGGCAGAAGTAAAAGCTCGACTTCAAGTTCTAGAGGGACCTGGCAAGCAGGCAGTAATTGCTGAGGTTGTGGACTCATGTAAGAATTCTCCTCCTACTCCTCAACTAGTCTCTACAGTCAAAGATATGGTCCATACTAAAGTACAACCAATCAAGAAAGAAGTGATTGAGGAGTTTGACACAAAGGCAAATAAGACTGATATCCAAGAAGAGATCAAAGAACACGAAGCCAGATGTGATAATGCATTAAAGATTAGAGTGGGGGGGCTCCCTGAAGGATGGTTCAAAGATGATGACTCTTGCAATGAGACTTTAGCACATGTCAAAGCAGCCATGCCTAATATTGGATGGAAGGTTGATGATGATAATGATGATGATGATGACGGGGCAACTAATATCCGGCACTCCAAAGGACATGCTATTCTTACACTAGTCCTGAGATTTACGGATCAAGCTTCTTTGACGATCTTACAAGTTGAAAGGGACCAAGATATGGATAGCTGAGGAACTTACACGAGCTCAATTAAAGAACAAGGCAACGGAATTAGCTAAAGTTAGGGCTGCTAGGAAGGATGGAAAATGGGCAGTTTATCGTTAAGGCATAGCACTAATCAAAGAGTTTAAATCCAAACCAAAAGACTCTCAGTCTTAAACTGATGTATGGCTGATTACTTTTTCAGACTATGATGTAGGTATTCTAAATAATTGGCGTTGCTTTTGCACTCCCTGGGAGCTGCCATGTGCCCTCCCTAAAGCAGATGTACTAAATGGTTTTTTGCTGTCCCATAGACCTGTTGGTCTCCCGTGGACATTAATAGATAGGAGATCTCACAGCTCCGACAGGAGGTCACTGTTGTACGTACAGTTCCAGGGAGCACCCCAGTCATGGAGGCACAAATTGCGAGCATGCAATCTGCCATCAAGGAGACGTCCAGATGGGTCGACGTAGCCAAACACGAACCTGCAAGGGTAACCATTTCGACTACCCTCCTGGAGCAGCAACAGAGAGCCAGCAAGCCTCTCAACATCAAAGTATGTGGGATTCGCCGCACTGAGGCTACCCCAATGGCAAATGCGCAGGTCTTCGTGACCACTACCCTAGGGGTGATTGAGCACTGCATTAAGAGAGCATGGCGGGTTGGGAGGGACCCCAATCGAGAGCAGACCCTTATCATCCGGTTCCATGACGCACAGGCACGACTTTCGGCTTTACGTCGTAGGTCAGCCTTACGAGACCAGCCAGCGATCTCCATGGACGAGGACCTCACTCCACTACGGGTTGAGGAGAGGCGTTTCCTGTTGCAGTAGCGGGATCAGGCCCGCAAAGAGGGGAAGTGGGCAGTAGTACGAGATGGACGACTCCTTACAGGCCCCCATCGGGCACCCACCTCTCGTCCCGCATAGGGAGGCGGGGCCTATGAGACTCAGACATCCGAGACCCTATCTTGTACCATCTGGAACTGTAATGGTACCTTATGGTCAAAACCAAGGAACTTCTCGGAATCCTATACAGGTCACGACATAGTCTTTTACATAGAGACACATCGGAGTCCAGAGCGCCCACTACCAACAGTCAGCCGGTATACATGGGAGTCTGCATACAGAGATGAGACGAGGGATACAGGAGGGGTTCGAGGATCAGGAGGAGTCGCAGTCCTTTACAGATCCACACTTTTGGGGACCATCTCAGTGGAGCAGAGAGATCCACACTCCAGGTTTCTCTGGATTCGGATGCGACACATGGATAGCCGGAATTTGTTTATCGCAGTTTGCTACTTCCCCCCCCAAGACCTCCCGATTTGCCAGAGATATTCGAGGGGAGGATGAGACATCCCCATTTACTACTCTTTATCAGTCCATCATTGACTTCTCTAGCCGTGGGGAAGTCCTCCTAGTTGGGGACTTCAACGCGAGAACAGGCGCTCGTCAGGTACCACTCCTCGACTTAAGGGATGATTCCACTCTACTACCAGACATTGACCTTGAGGAGGCAGGTATACTATGAGTTTCGGCTGACAAACGAGGACCGCTCACATCCTATGGGCAGGCCCTGTTAGACCTCGACAGGATGCATGATCTCATTATCTATAATGGTCTTGACAGATGGCCCGCATCAGGTGGCTTCACTTGCTTTCCACATGGGGGAGGCTTCAGTGTTGTGGACTACATCATGGGATCCCTTGCCTTCACATCTCACATCACTGACTTTACCGTAGCACCTCTCCCTCCAGGGGCTAACCATACCTATCTTTTCTTTAGCATTTCTACCCCCCGCCGCACAGCACTTTCTACCCCGTTGAGCTCTTACTCCACTTACCATGATATACGCTTTGATCGCAATCACTCACCTACTTACTCTAGTCGTCTGTACATTCTTCTTGCATACATTGACTTTATACCCTTACTAGAAGACCGTGCTGCCCTAGTCACTCGCTCACTACATGAGGCTACTCTTCACGCCTTTCCCCACACCACCCGAACACCACCTCCTGGGACCGTACCCTATAATAGTTGGTACGATGATGAGTGTAAGGCTTTACGCGGTCAGCTCAGATTCGAAACAAAAAACAACCTTCCGAGCGAATCGACGACGCTACACGAGTACCGCCGTCTGGTACGTAGGAAGAAACTTGAGTTTGTGCGTCGGAACGAGGAGGAGCTACTGAACATTCTGTTTAGTAATAACTCTAAGGACTTCTGGCGGAGATTTCTAGAGGGACAGTCCCCCCCACCACTCACTGACACTCAGGTGTAGTCTGATTATACACGCACGCTCTATGATATCCCAAATCAGCCAGCCCCTAACCTATCACATATGCCACGCCCCACAACCTGCACCCTCTTCACTAAAGGGGAGGTAAAGGATGTCATAATGAAACTTCATAATGGCCGAGCGAAGGATCATGAGGGACTATGCACTAAGTTCATTGCATTAACCTCCTAGCCCCAATCTTAGCCAAGCTATTTAATGAAGCCGTTTGCTTGGGGTTTCCATGCACCTGGACCATCAACACTATCTCACCCATCCACAAGGCAGGGGATCCCATGAACCCGGAGAACTACAAAACCATTATGATTCGACATGTCATGTCCAAGATTTATGCATCAGTACTTGATTCTCAGATCAGCAGATTTGCGGAGTGTCGAGGACTCACAGCAGCGGGATAGGCCGCCGATTTCAGGCGGGATCATGGGCCATGGACCACATTCTCGCGCTCAAATGCATCATCGAGGAGGCGAGGGCACGGAAGCAAAGGGTTTATTGTTACTTTGTGGACTTCCGCAAAGCATTTGACACCGTTCCGAGAGCCCGTCTCATACTACGCCTACAGGATCTAGGTTACGACCAGGAGATCATTTGGGTTGTCATGGCACTTTATGAGCGAGTTTCAGGCAGAGTCCGAACAGGATCTGGATGGACATACGAGATCATGAGCACTATCGGGGTCAAACAAGGGTGCCCATTATCACCTACCTTGTTTGGCCTCTACATCGACGAGCTCGAGACACTATTGCAGACACAGGGTGGGGTAGGTTGCTCTCTCACGGGCACGCTGATCCGGATATTACTTTATGCAAATGACGTGGCTCTCTTGTCTTCCTCAGCAGAGGGGCTCCAGAGACACCTTAACGCACTACAGTCCTTTTGTGAGTCTCATGATTTGAAGGTCAACTTGGGTAAAACCAAGGTTATGATCTTCAATACATCCCGAGTCGTCATGTGCGATGAACATTACACATTTGAGGGGTCCCTTGTTGAGGTAGTTTCATCAAACACTTATCTAGGGGTCGTCTTTTCCGAACCCACCTTCACCATGAGACCCGCGATGCAAGTGCGCTTGAGCAGAGGATATGCTTCATGGGCTACTTTAGAGATAGTGCTTCCACTCTCATTTTCAGGATCCACAAACCAAAGGGTTGCTTTTTGACTCCTTGGTCCGCCTTGCAGGGATGTATGGCAGCCCATGCTGGGGGCCAGATTTGTCGGATACAGAGTGGGCCAGGGTGGAGCGGCTACAGGTTCTCATGTTTTCACGGATGATCCGTGGTAAGCCATCTGTCCCTCACCAGATCATTTGGGCAGAGTTTGAGTCACCCCCATTACAGCTAGATGATGCATTTCAGGTCATTACATATCTGTACTGAGTCAGGGAGTATGGGACACATCCGGGCGTAGCAAGATACCATGGCTAGCACTGTCCTCTTCTATGGCACTTGCAGCAGGGGGAGATCAAAGGTGTTGGTATGCATGCACAGAGAGATGGTTTGCACGACTAGGGCTCCACATGGACAGACTACCCCCTTTCCAATACAGCATGGATGCTCCTTTCTCTCCCCTCCTATCACACGAGGTCAACCAGCTTATCCGTGAGGATCTACTACAGCTACACACATTCTGGACTTGGTTGGGCCCGAGTGATCTTCCAGTGAAGCTAGGCTTCTACAGAGATCACTTCTTACATATCACAGCAGAGGGTTTCATTGATCCACCAGGATACACGCAAATTCACCTACCCCACTCGCTGAGGATCTCCCTTGGGCAGTTCCGGGTCTCTTCACACAGACTTCGTATCGAGAGCGGCCGAGCAGATCGGTTACCTAGGGAGAGGCGCATATGCACACTGTGTGACATGCAGGAGGTTGAGACAGAGGGGCATTTCATCTTCAGGTGTCCTGTTTACTATGAGATCCGAGGGCGTTTCTACTGCCTCTTCAGAGAGAGTTATGGGATGTTGGCTCGTGTCCTCTCCTACCCAAACCAACGATGTTTGGCTAGTTTCATTCATGAGATGCTCAGACACTGAGATAGGATACTCCGAGCACGGAGATAGGAGCAGATTTCTCCCTTGACTGATACCTCTCAGAGCTCTATCACAGAGTTCTTTCAAACAGATCATATAGAACCCCATGAGGCGTAAGGGTTTTCTCTACCCATCACATTTGCTAGTCATTAAGACGCTAGCAAATGGCCATTGTAGCATAAAAATGAAAAAAGAAGACAGGAAAATAGAAGCTCCTTACTTGGAGCTCAAGAAAGTGAGACGACCTCAAAGCAAGAGATTGCGGTTTTGATCAAATTCCCTACAAAATAAAGCAAACACACCATTTTTTAAAAAAACATGTGGGTGAAGCAAGAACTGTTCGGAGAAACAAAGCAAGAACTGTTCGGAGAAACAAAACAAGGGAATTCCCTACTACAAGCAAGAAACTAGAGCAAAAGAGAAAGTAAACTGTGGCAAATTGTGAATATATCCCTTGCATTAGTATCCCTGCATCAGGTGCTTGTAGCTGCCTTTTAATCGCGAAACTCTGTCATCGTCCTGTGCACATTGTTGGATTCAAAAGTGCTCATATGTTGTACATTGGAACTCTAAATTGAAGTCTAATAACAAAGGCGAGCTAACTTGCGGATGACCGTGACCCGAAGCCTGTGACCCGACAGCTCAAACAGAGGGTTGCCTCACAGATCACACTTGGGGACATCCCCTCCTTGTTTAGGGTCAGAGCCCAATCGACGGGAGTCACAGTGGCCTTGGTTAGACTCAAAGCTACAACCAAGAGACGTACCAGGACTGCACCCAGTGCTAATTATATTACTTCGAAAGCAAGATACAAAAGGTCAGCTTGTAGCTAACGGGCTGCGTTCACAAATCGGACACAGCCCTAAAAGGTAACAAAAATAAATCACTCTCTCACGGAGGGATAAGGCGAGTGTGAATGAACAGCCATCGGGGTGGTGAGTAGCGCCACCGAAGGCCCTGCGAAGTCTGCTCGAAGAAGAGGCCCTGTGTGTCCCAAGCCCGGAGGAAGCGTCTCCACTTCCCCCGACCGGCCCGGGAATCTCCCTGAATCTGGTCCCACTGGCCTCTGAGGGTATGAATAATCTCGCTCCAAATATCAGTCATGATATGGGCAGTCGATAAGGAGGTGCAACCGAGGATCTGCGCGCAACGCGAGGTCCAAATGTGCCACCCTGCGATGCTGCTAATAATCTCCCAGACTGGCTGTCTCTCCTGAACTCCTGTATCAACCTCTGCTAGGTGCTGCGGGATACCCTCGAGCGGCCCCCACGTCCCCTGTGTGATAAGGAAAGTGGGGTCCTACTGGCATGCCTCGAAAAAGTGATGAAGACCAGGTGCGATGCTGCACCAACAGAACGCGCCCCAAGTGATCAAACCTAGCTCCGGTGCTACGCGAGTAAGAATCCCGAAAGTCCATCTCCACACTTCTTGGGCACGAGTGCAGCTCCACAAGCAGTGTTTTGGTGACTCCTCATCCTCATGGCAGATCTAACAGCGTCCGTCCTGGCCTATCTGCCGCAACCAGCTCCCCACTGGAAGACCTTTGTGGGCAAGAAGCCACAGCAAGTAGGAGATCTTCCGCGGCCGCCAGCTCTCCCACAAGGCCTTCCAGAAGGTCTGCAAAAAGAACCTAGAAATACCCTGTGCATACCAACTGGGCCGCTGGGTGGGGGGGCGGCTCTGCATCCTCCCAAGAACTCGCCTGCCCAAAGTCGTGCTGTAGGCAAAGAAGGAGGTCGGCCCCTGTCCTGTCACAATCTCTGGCCAACTCCACTCTCCTGGGTCCCAATCAAGCTCTGACAAGGCCCGCTCCTCCCAGAGCCAGAGTCGCCAAAGCTGCATCTGATCCTGCTCAATGCTAGGATCGGTATGCCAGCCCTTCCCCAAGAGGCCTACGACCCGAACCCTCTGCCATGGGAGGAGGGGGTCGATGAGCGCATCCTCTCTCATGAGTCGTCCATCCCCCATAACCGCGAAGAAGGAAATAGAGGAGTCGTCCATACGTCCTGCGACCACCAGTGGGATGCCACGGGGGGTGAACTGTCCCAACCAACGGTCGTCACTAGGCATGAGGATCTGAGGCTCAGGTGGAACCAACCAATCAACTGGGATCGCGCCGTCGATCTCCGTGCGTCTCGCCTCGGCTCCACGTGCACCTCCAGCTGCGTCTGCGAGATCAGCCGTCTCCAAATGTCTGTACGTGTCCCTCCAAACTCGAAGGGACCGGGCTGGCCCCCTCATCCAACCATCCCACCTGATATGTGATCTCTCCCCTAACTGAAGGCCCTCGGCATCTCTGACCTGATCATTCCAGATAAGCGGTTGGCAATCGATCTCCTCCTGACAGCTAGGAGGGGACTGAATGAGACTGAGGCGGAGCCGCCTCCAAACCATGAGGAGGCTACGAACGAGTGGGGAACGGGGCTGAGTAAGCGGGGCGGAAGTGAAGATCCACCTGAGGGACGGGAGCCACTCTCCACCTCGGCGCAGACACAAGAACCGAACCCCTGCTGAAGTAGCATCTTCCACGTTTGCCCCCCGGGGTCAAACCGCGGATGACTAGCTTGCCTAAAAAGGCCTGACTCTGAAGCTCTGGATCGATGACCCCCAGGCCACCCTCAGCCTGCGGAAGAATGACTGTCTGCCAAGCAACCCTGGCTCTGGCATCTCTGAGGCCATCCTCCCTGGACCAAAGGAAGTTCCGAACCAGGCTCCTAAGCTGTGCCACGCTGGATCTCGAGAAACACCAACAGGAAGCCACATACCAAGCCGTGGCTAGGAGGACCTGGTTGAGCACCAGGGCACGACCTGCAAGGGAAAGCTTAGCAGTGCTCCAGAAAGCCAGCTTCCGTCGGATGGAATCTAGCACCGGGAGAAACTGCTGAGCTGGCGCGATGTCCATGCCGACCTGAAAACCAAGGTATCTAGCTGTTTGTCCCCGTGGGATCCACCTGAAACCCAAAAACCTCCCCCACTGAGAACACGCCCCGGGGTCTGTGAGAAAACCAACTGATTTGTTCCAGTTGATTTTCACACCAGCAGCCGAACAGAAGACCTCCAGGGCCATCCTCACCCTCTCCAGCAACCGAACAGAAGACCTCCAGGGCCATCCTCACCGTGCTGGACAAACAGGGCTGTGTCATCCGCGTACTCCGAGTCCAAGAGCTCCGTGTCCTCCCGGAGTGGAAGGCGAACACCCCTGATCCCTATAGACCTCACCCGAAGATAGTAAGTCATAGCCTCAGCGAAGAAGAGAAACAGGTAAGGAGCAAGGGGGCAGCCCTGACGCACTGATCTCTCCAAGCTAAAACGCTCACCCATCCTGCCTCCAATGATGACTCTGCTAGAAGCTGTCCTGTACAAATCTGAAATACCCTGAATCCAACCTGCTGGGAAACCTAGCCGCTCCAGAGTCCCCTCCAGAAAGCACCAGTCCACTCGATCGTAGGCCTTCTCAAAGTCGAGAAGTAGGATGGCAAGGTGTGATCCGCTGTGCTGAGCCCACTCCGCCGCCTCTGAAAAGGTGAAGACATTATCCAGGATACTGCGATCCTGGACAAAGCCTGTCTGAGTGTCATGAATGAGGTCTGGGAGTAGAGGCCGAACTCTAGCACTGATCATCTTGGCGAGGATTTTGTAGGCAATGGTAAGGAGAGTGATCGGGCGCCACTGACGGATCTCCTGTCTATCTCCTCCCTTCGGGATGAGGCAAATCAGTCCCGAGGAGAGGCTCTCTGGCAAATAACTGCTGCTGAAAATCCTCTGAAGAGCTGCTAGGAGGGGCTGATGGATCCGGTCCCAGAAGGAGGTGAAGAAAGCCCGGGATAGCCCATCCTCACCTGGGCATTTCTGTCCATCGATGGCCATCAAGGCCTCCAGCATCTCATCCGTGGTGAACGGTGCCAACAACGTCACCTGCATGCTAGGCTGGACCAGGGGTGGAATGTGCCTCCACACCTCCTCACGGGCACGTCGAGTACGAGGGGCAAGCGGCTCCTGCTGGAAAAGGGTCCTGTAGAAGTCGGTGGCCAACCCCAAGACCTCTCCCGGATCCGTAACGATGTGTCCCTCCGCTGTCCTGAGACTCCGAAGCTGATCTCCTGCAGCTCTCTGGCCATGCGTCCTGAAGAACTCCCTGCACATCCGGTCACCCTTCCGAGCCCAGAAGGAGAGAGAGGCGTGATAGAAAAACTCTGAGCGACGCTGGAGTGTCTCCTCAAGAAGGGCTCTGGCTCGAAGGGCCTGGATCCGAAGCTCCTCCGAGCCCGGGGATGCCTGCAGGAGTCGCTGAATGGAGGCGAGGTCCCTCCGAAGAGCTCTCTCTCTACCCCACCAATCCTGTCGAACCTGTAGGGCTGCGAGCTGGCAGATCTGGCTGGACTCCTGCAAAGCCTGCGCCACCGAATCAACCAGATCCACGCACTCGCCCCAGTCTTTGTCCCAAAGACTGCAAATACTGCTGCGCACGTCCTCCCTCGAGAAGATGGAGTCGGAAATCCGGCATGAGCGGGGGGGAAGGGCCTGAGCTGCCGAGTCTAATGATAAGAGCACAGGCGCATGGTCGGAAAGTGTCGTCCCTGGAACTATACCCGCCTGACCGCCTCTGCTGATGGCCCAATCACTAACATAAAATCTATCCAGCCTCTCCAGGAGTCTGCCTCCTTCCCTGCGGAAGCCCCACGAGAAGTCCAAGCTCCCGTGCCAACGCCGGAAGGACGGGTCTCGCCAACTGTCCCTTCCTCCTGTCGCAAAGATAAAAGAGTCCCAAGCGGACTGCTCTGCCTGAGACATACCTGTAAACTCCGGTCCTCTGCCCTGCTGGTCCTCCAAGGTCTCCAGATTGTTGAAGTCACCTCCAACAATCCAGGAATCCATGTCTGGGAGAATCCCTGTAAGTGTCCTCCAGAAGGTGGCTCTACAACGGAGATCTGTGGGAGCATAAATGTTGAGGATTCCAACTCTGGAGCCCTCCAGTTCCAGGCCTACCCAAAGGGCACGGCCTGGTATCAACGTGCCATGACCGAAAACTCCCTGGGCTAGCTGCTCGCCCACGGAAGTACAGACACCACCACTCCTCCCCAGTGCGCCGATCGCGGGCTCCCAATAAGTGTGAGAGCGTCCAGGGAGAATCTTCCCGCATCTACGGGAGTGAGCCGCAGAAAGCTTGTGCTCCTGGAGCAGGAGAACATCCAAACGACCAATCACTGCTGGCTGAAGTTCCTGTCTCAAAATGAGCTTCCTATGACCACGGGTGCCAGAAGAGTGAAACCCGTTCACATTCCAGGATACGAGGTGTAGGCTCATGGTGAGGACTGGGAGGCTGCGAACAACTGTCTGCTCGCGGAGGAAGTCGAAGAAGAAGCTGACATATCGGAGTGGAGGCGCTGACGCTTATGGGAAGGTTTGGAGGGGGAAGCGGGGTCGTCCTGCCCGTCCTTCAACACCTTCAGCAAAGGCGAGAGACCTTTGGTACCATGAACGAAAGCTTTCTCGAGCCAGCTCGAGATCTCTGAGGTGGACATCCCGTAGAAGGCACGGAGTTTCTGAGGAGTCCAGGCTCTGACATCTTGGGGGAGGGGCCAAGACAAGGGGGCCTGAGGATCACAATCAGTCTGAAGCGTTTGGCGGCGCAACGCCACCGCAAGCGCACATCACCCTCGGACCACTGAGTCTCGAGAAGCTGCCCACCGGACGGGCCTATCCAGGAGCAAACCTGAGCATGCATTTGCTCCCTGAGAGCCTCCCAGACCGAGTCGTCTGCCCAGGTCTCGGTGCCGTCGCTAAGGAACGTGAAAGCAAAGCTAGGGCCATCCCTAGGGGCCAAGGCGGCTATCTTCCCATCCGCCCCTTTGCGGAGCAGGAAGATACTGATGTCGAGGCAAGCTGGGAAGGTCCCGAGGTCAACCACATCCAAGTAGTCCCAGGGGCCAGATCTGTAAAAGTCGCGGGGGAGCTCTCTCTCCTGAAGCTGAGGCCCGTCAGAGTCTGCCACTGAGGGGCTAGCGGACAGAGAAGCCTGCTCCGATGGTGGTGTAGACTCAGGGTGTCCTGCCAGCGGAAGGGGAGGGGGAGGAGGCTGGGGAAAAGGCAACTCGGTCTCCTCAGGGGCGACTAGCGGAGGAGGAGGAGGAGGGGGAGCGGGGGCTGCCCTCGGCTGAGGAACCGTCGGTGCAGCTAGCTCTGCGAGAGAGCTGAAAGAGGCCGGGGGGGGAGGGATGGGGATGCATCTGGAACTGGGACTGAGAAGGAGGGGGCGAGGACTGAGGAAGACGAGGAGGGGGCTGAAGCTGCGGGTCGGGAGATAAGGGGTGCAGTTGGGGGATGGGCTGGGACTGAGTGGGAAGAGGCTGGGGAGGGGAAGAGAGGGGGACCTGAGGCTGTGGAGGGCGGGCTACCGTCGAAGAAGATGCTCTCCCAAGTCCCTGGGGCGGCTGCCTGTCGGGTCTCTGAGGTGCAGCTGCAGGTTGGGTAACCTCTGCCTCCTTGCCTTTATCAGAAATCTTCTTGTTCTTTCCTCTTTTCCTTCTAACCTCAGTCCAGCCGCCAGCTAACTCTAGTCCAGGCTTCGGCTGCCTCTGCTCCTCCTGGCGTGGCTGCCCGGAGGAGGGGAGGGGGCGGAGAGGGAGGGGGCGGGGGAGGCCGAGAAGAGCTGGCGAAGCGTGGACAAACAGCCACCAGGTACCCAAAGCCGTGACACCTTAGACACTGTCCTGGCTGTCCGGTGACTACCATGCTCTGGGTGATGCTGCCGGCATCTGTCACGATCTCGATCACTGCCGGGAGAGTCACAGGATCCGCCACAGCCACACGGACTCGGGGGGCTCCTGCCGTAGTCACCGCATCGGCGAAAGTATCGTGCATAACCCAGCCAAAGTGGGAGCCCAGATCCCTAACAATCGGCCGCAGCTCAGCAGCAAGACCTGAAAAAACTAGTGTCACTGGATAGCGAGGTATATGGAACCGAGCATCAAAATCCGCTGCGCTGAATCCACGGTACCACGGGACTATCATGATAATCTTTCCATCCACAGACGTGGGGGAGCCAACAATCAGGTTGCTTGCAGCTTTCGCATTGGAGAGTTTGAGCCAGAAGATGCCCCTTCCCATAAGGGCCACCTCCTCAATATGGCCGTCCTCTAGCATGAGAGTGGACTGGAGCCAGTCCCTGATGGCTGATCTGGAGGGGGAATGTCCAATGACTCTGCCATAAACAGAGGTAAGGGCAAAGTCATTGGCAACCTCCTGAACCCGAGATGATTGTTGCTCTGTCAGGATGACGCGGTAGGCATCTGGAGAGGGAGGGTCCGTCTGGGCCTCCGGTTCCGGGCAAGGAGCCGCCATACCGCCAAGACAAACTGCGAGGCTTCCGATGAGGAAGAGGCTGCCACCCAAAAAAGGGGGGGTAGATGCGGGAGGGTGGGGCCTGGGTGTGGCGGGAAGGATGGAGGGCGGAGGGCGGAGGAAGCGGGATGGGAGGACGGAAGCGGAGGTGGCGCGGGGTGGAGGAGTGGGGGCGGAGAGTGGGTGAGGAGGGGAGGCGGGAACGGAAGCGGGGGCGAGGGAGAGGCGGAGTGGGGCGCGAGGACGGACGGGGGGCGGGGGGAAGGGGTGGGACGGAGGGGCGGGGTGGAGCGAAGGGGCGGGGGGGGCGGGGGCGGAAGGCAGGAGGGGAAGGCGGGGGGGGGGAGCGGAAGGGCGGAGAGGCGAGAGGGGGCGGGGGCGGAAGGCGAGGGGTGAGGGACGAAACGGGAGGCGAGGGGTGAGCGGAATGGCGGCGGGGCGGGGTGGAGCGGAAGGCAAGGGGAGAGGGGGGACGGAGCGGCGAGGGGGGGTGAGTGGGTGAGCGTAGCGAGGGGGGGCGGAGCGAGGCGGGGGTGAGGCGGGGTGTAAGGGGTGAGGGTGCAGAGGCTGCGGTGAGGGGGGGGGTAAGACGGAGGTGCGAGGGGGTGAGCGGAGGTGCGAGGGGGGGGGTGAGGTCGGAGGGCGAGGGTGAGGCGGAGGTGAGGCGGGGGTGGTGAGGGAGGGCGCGGCGGCAGTAGCGGGTGAGGGGAGGTGAGGGCGGAGAGGTAGGGGCGGGAGAGGTCGAGGCGAGGAGGAGGGGCTAGGGGAGGTAGAGGTACGGAGGGGGAGGGGGAAGCTCGCAGGAGCTAACTCCAAAAAGAAAAAACATGACTCATCCTGATGTCTTGTTAGTACTGCCATTTTGCATTTTATTGCATTCTGCATTGGTGTGGATGCTCATTTAGTAGCTCCACTACCACAGCTCATTGTATTAAGGTTTTTTGCAGTCTCATAGACCCATCGGTCTTCCGAAGACTTTAATAAACTCTCTCTCTCTCTCTCTCTCTCTCTCTCTCTCTCGGCTCCAAAGACACCTAAACGCACTACAGTCCTTTTGTGTCTCATGGTTTGAAGGTCAACCTGAGTAAAACCAAGGTCATGATCTTTAATACATCTCGAGCCATCATGCGTCACGAGCAGTTCACATTTGAGGGGTCACCTATTGAGATAGTTTCATCATACACTTATCTTGGGGTTATCTTCTCCAAACCAAGCACATCCCCTCCTTGTCTAGAGTTGGAGCCTGACCAACGGGGGTCACAGTAGCCCTGGTCACACGCAGAGCTACGACGAAAAGACGTGCCAAGACCGCACCTCTGACTGGCCGACAACACTCTATTGCCGACTTCATGCCTCGACTACCTCATCCATCTTGATATCTTGCTACTGCCGATGATGATGATGATATTGATGATGATGCTGAGATTGATATATAGTCGACCATCGACATGACTATGTTACACTTAGGACTTAGTACTGCCATTCTGCATTTTTGCATTTTGCATTGGTATGGATGCTCGTTTAGTAGCTCCACTACCACAGCTTGTTGTATCAGGATTTTCATAGTCTCATAGACCCATCGGTCTTCCGAAGACTTTAATAAACTTTCTTTCTTTCTTTCTTTCTCTCAGGCAAAGTTCGCCATGACGGTGATATTCCTCCACAGAGCCCTACCCCAATGGAGATTACCGAGGCTACCTTTGGTGTCCTCCAGCAACTAGCGGAGAGCAGTGTTGATACATCATGGTACACATGCGTATCACATGGTTTGATAGACATGGCAATCAGATGGACAGACTTCCCCCCCTTTCAGTACAGCATGGATGCACCACCCGAGATGATCCCATGAGATCAGATCAACCGTATCATCTGGCTGGACCTCCTCCAACTTCATACGTCTAGGGCTTGGGGGGGAGAGTTCCCCACCAAGATCCAGTTCTACCATGACCACTTCCTGAGAGTCTCGGAGTATGGTCTCATCATCAGACCTCAATATCTCGAGGATAGGAGAGTCTCACATGCACTGATCAGATCGTTGCAAGTCTCGTCACATCAACTGAGAATTGAGGCAAGGAAAGTTGCAGGCATATCCAGAGAGCAGAGGATCTGTAGACTATGCCCGATGGCGGAGGTCAAGACATAGGAGCACTTTCTATGTGTTTGCCCAGTTTACTATGAGATCCAAGGGCGATACCACTGACTATTTCAAGAGAGGCATGGCTTTGGTCCTCTTACAAAGCTAATCCATTTTCCCGAACAGGTTTGTGTTGGGCTCTATCTAAATGACACAAAGACATACCGATGCGACAAACCAGAGAGCAACAAGAGGCGATGCCACATGTCACCAAGATCAACCGAGCAAAAACGCGTGTTACAAACTTCTATGCAGTTGAGTCAGTTCTAAGGGGGAGGCAGAGGGAGAGGAGCTTGATGAGATGAGAGCATCATGGATAAGCAGTGAGATCACTGACATGAGGCTGCTAGACGAGAGGCACACTCTCCACATGCGGCATGGAGAGTAACCAGGGCACGCACAATTGAGATCCGGTCTGTTTCAGCTCTTCTCAGAGGAGACCGCCAGAGACGAGGTGTCACCCTTGACGTAGCCCATCGGATACAGAGGTTGAGGAGACTACGGCCTCCGTCGCCTCGAGAGACAACTCGACAGACAGATATACGAGAGCTCCTCACATCCCATCAAAGAGCCACAAGGGTACCTAGATATATGGAGCCTAGGCGTGTACTAGAAGCGTTAGCTCTGAGCACTTGATATTGTTTTGCTATTATGCTACTCTGATATTTTGCTCACTAGTTTAGCACTTTAGCTTTCAGCAAGGGCCTTAGTGAGCCCTTTGCTTCAGCCCATAGCAGCTTGTAGGAGTTACTTTCTCATAGGCCCGCGAGGCCTCCTACAGACGTTAATACATCTCTCTCTCTCTCTCTCTCTCTCTCTCTCTCTCTCTCTCTCTCTCTAAGTTTAGTTTAGTATACCACTCAACAAAGGGCCTTAGCAAGCCCTTTGCCTCAGCCTATAGCGGCATGTATGAGCATGTGTCACTTTGATACTGTACTTTGTCTCATAGGCGCGTGAGGCCTCCTAAAGACGTTAATATTATGCCATTCGAGGCCGATACCACTACCTCTTCCGCAACGGATTCGGCTCCCTCCCACACATGCTACAATTCCCGGATCAGCGGTGCCTAGCCGCTTTCTTACATGAGATGACCCGCCACCGAGATACTTCTCTCCTAGCACGACGACACGAGCAGCACACACAATGTGAGGACACCCAGCGGCCTATCACTGACTTCTTTCAGTCACAGGATACCTCTTCTCAGTCTAGCCGACGACGCGGACGTGAGCGAGAGCCAGAGTCACGACAGCTGCGTCAGCGGACAGACACACATCCAGGTCCATGACATCTCGTCTCTGCTCTCGGCCCGCCCCACTGGGGTTACCGTTGCCCTCATCCACAGGGCCACCCGCCGCCCCCGACGACCGAGCTCGACTAGGCCGCGTGACGTCAGAGGCCAATCATCTATCGCACGGTTTTTTCCGACTTCCCATTTGACGGCCCCTCTATGATTGGTCTCTGACGATCACCACCTGCACATGTATACTGTATCTCCCCCCTCTGTCCCATTTTTGGTGCCCCCCCCCTTCTTCTTCTTTGTATCCTCTGGAGGTAGACACATATTTTTTGTATCAGGACTAGACACATAGTCCTTCATAACCTCTTTTTTGTAGAAACGGTTGGTTGGCCCGTTTTGAGACCACCGTTATGCTCATTGTATCAGTTATCTTTAGTCTCATAGACCTTCACGGTCTCCCGAAGACTTTAATAAACTCTCTCTCTCTCTCTCTCTCTCTCTCTCTCTCACACACACACACACACACACACAATTGTTTTATTATATGACAAGAATGCAGGATAGTCAAGACCCTACACATTAGGCAGTCAAAGAAAAATTGCCGTAGTGATGCCAAGAAGAAATGATATTTAGCCAAGGATGGATCACCAAAAACCCGATGGTTGCAATCCTTCAATAATGAACCCAAATGAAGAAAAGATCATACCGTTGCATGATAGGAAGCAAACTAGCGGTCCTAAAGACGTCGTAACAAAAGCAAAAAATCACAAGATTCAGGGCAATGCCAGAATAGATGAGGCATGGACTCCCCCAAGGACAGACATCTCCGACAAGTGGCAGGAGCAATATGTCAACAAGCTAAGATCTGTCCAAATGGTAGAACACAAAGCAGGACTCACCACAAGAAAAACTATTGCCAAAGAGAAGTTTGCAACCCCAAATATACCGCAACCTTTTCCGCCAACACCATCGAGAAGTGCGTGTCATAAACCAAATGTGATTTGCATGACTAGAAACCCAAGGGGAAGGCAGCAAAATCTTATACAAGGATGCAACCGGGACATCAAACAGTTGCAAGGAATGCCAAGCACAATCATGTGGTTAAAAGACCCAGTCCTTGAGGAGGTCAAAATCTCAAGACGAGGTACCGGCTGAAAGTCATGGAGCATGCATGACAATGAGTGCCATAAAGGCCTATAATGTTGTCCCAAAGCATACTATCTGACGGCTGCAAGAAAAGATATAACCATACCAGCAGCATCAAGTACATCAGCCACCACGCGTATATCCTTGGACGAAAGAAAATAAGAATGGTGGATTCCTGCAAAGCCATCGGAGGTGTGAACACCTTAGACCAGTGAAGACTCTCAGTAGAATTTCTTGCAAGAGTATCCCTGCCATTCCATTAATGCGTTCAATGCGACCAAGAAGAAAATCCCATTTGGTGGGTTGCCAGTGACCAAAGGCTACAAAAGACAAGTGTAAAATCAAATGTTGCAGCATAGATAGTATAGATGATCAATCGAGAGAAGCCTAAGGGGTTTACGAGGATGACGAGACCGCCAAAACAGCTCTATGATATTAGATATGAAGGAGGAGATATCATGTTTGGCAAACATCATCAAGGGCAAATAAAACTGGATGTAGACAATCAAAATGACTATGCAAAAGCTGACATGCAAAGGCCAGGTAGCCAATTTCCAATATTCCAATTTCTTCAACTTATCAAGCACCCAATCCATTTTGCTGACGACAAGTGATTGTCCACCCCAGATGGTAACCAAGATGACGTAGTAGCTGTGTTGGCAAAACAATGTCCCCAAGCCATGAAATATGATGCAAATCTTTCACATGGAGAGGAAGAAGCTTAGATTTCTGAAAATTCACGTGTAAACCAGCTGCCGTTCCTATAAGGATAAGGCATGCATGAGACAAGAAAGGACCCCCTTCTGTATTATGGGGAAAGAAAAAGGAGTCATCAGCATATGCATGTGCAATTAGCGGTTTTCTGTCATGTATCTCCAAACCATGCAAAGCACCTATAGCTACATTTTAGTAGCAAAGCATAGGATGAGTAGCTATGGCATAAAACAGAGCACTGAGAGGGCAGCCCTGCCGTACTGAACAGAAAAGAGTCTATTGATCCGTAATATCACCCCCCAAAATAGCACAACTTTACTATCTTGATATAGCCAATAGATAAGATGCTGCACTTTTTTTCCCAAATCCCAGAGATTTCATGGTTTGTGAGATGAAATCCCATTGAACCATATCAAAATCTTTAGCAATATCCTCCTGCAATAAGAGAACATCCTCAGTATACTTATTCAATCCCCACATAGGCATTGGCAATATTGTCTATAATGTGTCTACGGGGAATAAAACCATACTGAGTAGGATGCAATCCCTCATGTAGATAACCCTTAATATGAGCCACTACCATCTTAGAAAACAGCTTATAGATGATAGGCACGAGAGTATGGGTCTCCAATCTGCAAAGGACTCACACAAATGCTTTTTGGGGAATAGTTTAATCAATCCTTTCTTCCAAATGGCTGACATCTGTTGAGTTTCCCATGCATGGCTGACCATATATAATAATGTGCCTCTTATGATGCAAGCCTTTGAAGAACTCCTTAAAGGAGCAGCCCTTACCAATGAAGGCTAGCGCTAGTTTCCCATTCCTCAACCTTTCTACGATCATTGCATTGAAGGAAGTATGTAGCCCGACATAGGCAAACAGCCTCGGCTTGAGATAAGTCTCGGAAATGACTAATTTATGTCAAATGCTGGCAGATACTTTCAGCCTTGGGAACATCCTCTCTGAGATTATGCATGTAATTCTTGCCATAGTCATGGGTGACATGCTGCATCAACATCAATGCGACAATGTGCCCAAACAGGAGCTATAGCATCCTGCATCATACTTTTGTATGCCTCATGCTGCAAATACCTGTTGTTTACAAGAAGCAGCCTTTTATCCAGCAATCTGTCATTGTACGTATCATGAAAGGACAGCTGCAACCAAAGAGGAGTATGATCCGAATGTGGGAAAGCATATTAGCCCACATATTGCAAGTGAAGGCACCATACTGATGTGCATTAAACAGATATCAACTATCTAAAGGAGCTCGATAAGCAGACTGCACATTATGCTGAAAAGTATAACCCAAAATCAGAGGCCCTGTCTCTTTCTAGAGATCAACACGACCAAACTGGGAGAGTAATTGAGTCCATTGCACTCTCTCAGAGGCAAGCATATGCGTATCACCAGATCACACACGTGCAGTGCTGATGAACAAACCATGTGATACATCTGGACAAGACTACAAAGTGGCAAGGCTTTGAGAAGTTATACCTATTCTATCAGCTGTTATAACTCTATGACAATATTTCCATGAAATCTTCCAGAGCACAAGAAAAATATCCCTCCAAGTATGATATTCTGACTCATAGGTCCTGAGGATTGCATAAGGATACAAAAAAATTTAGCGTACCTATATATTGAGCAAAAATATAATTTGCCACAATTATTACAAATGGCCTGCAGTGTAGCATTTATTCCTTGTAGTATTATGTATAGCATTTCTTCCTTGTATAGCATTATTTCTCTGCAAGCTGGCTACTACCCCAGCCTTATACCTGTATCACATATGCTCCCAAGAGTATGATTGAACCACTTTTATGAAGTTGTGCAACTTTATCAAACACAAAGACATAAAAAACCAAGTATACCCAGACAGTAAATTTATAATTAAAAAAACATATCAAGAAATGATTAAGTGGGATGATCCAGTAGTTAGCCCTTTGTACAGACATGTTCCTAAGCAGAGATGCATTTACTTTCAAAGAGCCAGAAGCCAAAGTAAGGGGTAGCTATTAAAGGAAGAGAGGCTTGCAAAGAACCAGAAGCCAAAGTAAGGACGATACATCCACAACTTTGTTGGCAAAATGTAGAAGCTCACCCAGTCATAATTTCTCGTCAAGAACTCTGATACAGTCGATTTGTGTCTCGTCAAAAGCTCCTGAGGATCAATAATTATTCACCATCAGCAACCAGAGAAAAATGTCTGACAACAGTAACCAAGTCCTGCAAGTCGTGAACACAAATCAATGACTGGAAATCCATACCGCAGGTTCAAATATAAAGCACATTAACATTCAAGGGATGCGGAGGTTCCACGACACTGAATTTATTGAACTTTATCAGGGTAAAATCCAAGCAAGGATAACAGGTGTGATTTTACATTGCCAAGCTCACAGCAAAGCCATGCAGACACAAATTTTCTCTACTCCCAAATGTCAAATGCCTCAAACAATGCCATTATAGATTGAAATTTCTACTCAAAGAAAAAGATGCTTTCAGCATAAATGTACACAGTTTCTGAGAAGTTTTTTCAGGTCATGAAGCCAGCGGCTGACCTCTTTCGAACCATAGTACCGTCTGATGAGGACAGCACTATATCCAAATACCATCTATGAAATACAAATTCTGATTAGAAAAAATACTGAAACATTGACTCTTTCTTCAGAATATGCAAGTTAGCCCAGTGCCACGTTAAATTCCAAACATTTTAGACAATAATCAGCATAAAATCTTGGCGAAACAGAAAACGTAAGGGTCCAATTGCAATAGTCTGGCTCCTTGTAATTACTAAGCGTTTTGTTTAGCAGTAACTCCAAGGACTTCTAGCGGAAGTATCTTAAGTGGAGGTCCCCATCCCCCTAGCTCACTCTATCATCTGGCATACATACATCCCTCAACAGCCGACACCAGATCTCTCACAGCTACCCTGCCCTCCCTCTTGTTCCTCTTCACCACTGGTGATATCAAACACGCAACCCTCAAGCTACACAATGACCGAGCCCATGATCATGAGGGGCTATGCACTAAGTACATTGCACATGGACTCGGTACCCTAGCCCCGATCTTACAAAGCTATTTGACAGAGCAGTTTGCAAAAATTGCCCTCACACATGGACCCTCAACACAATCGTCCTGATCCATAAGGCAGGCTTATGGATTAGGAAAACCACACAATCATTAGAGGGTTTTAGAGCTGTTGGGAAGGTGGGCTTCCGAGCAGACCATGCAACAATGACCACATTTTCACTTTGAAAGCGGTCATTGAGGAGGCCAGAGCATGTTAGAAATCAACCAACAAACGCACAGCGGAAGATTGATAGAATAGCCCAGGAGCTCACACAATGTGTGTGGGGAGGGGAATCACAAACTTCTTACACTTATGTGCATCAAATAGATGTACAGACTAGTAAATAGACAATGATCCAGCCAAATATAGAAACCACCAAAAGAATATAATTCCATCCAAAGTTATGGACACAATGTTAGAAAGTCACTGCCCCACTTGTGAGCCCCCGATTTGAGGGGACAAGAGGGCAAGAGACTCTAGGGGGTAGGGGAAGGAAAAGCAGTGCACCTACCTGGCCTGGAACCCGCGTAGCAGGAAGATGATGGCGCAGCATCCTAGGCGCCTCCTGGAGCAGCGGGCAGGCAGCATTGGGGACTGCAGCAGCAGCCCATGTGCTGGGCATATGGGCCCTTATATAGGCCTGGCCCAAGCCGGCCAGATCATCCAAAGAATGGCCGACCCAGCTGGTCGGTTGGGGGCCCTACAGGTCAATCGGTGCCTAGATCAGGGAGCGGACTCCCTGGTCAGCCACTTTTGAGAGGGCCTGGCCCTCCTATAAAAAGCCCCCCACTCCCCCCTCATTTCTCATCACCTACACTAACAAGCCTTGCACTAGCAAGCGTGCTAGGGGAGGAGAACACTCAGCTTTTGTTGACAGCAGCCTTGTTGTCTTCTCTGCTCATCTCTAAGCTTTTGTAAGCCCACATTTGTGGAAGAATATATCTGAGTTTTGTCTCTCTCTCTCTCTATCTCTTTGAGTGTTGTTTGAGCTCCGATCGGGAGGGAGAGGAGTGAGTGATTCTGTCCTCTACTTTCCAACATGGTATCAGAGCAAGGTTTCCATCTCTAGACAGAATTCCTCAACAAGAAGGCAGCTTCAATCAACACTCATGTTTGCTGCGTGGTCAAGTTCTCTACTGCAAATTCATTTTTCAGTTTGAAGATTCAACTGTTGCCTCTTCAAGCCCTTCTCTTCCTTCCTCCTAGAGTCGGGGAAACTAGATAGGTCGAACTACCCAATCTGGAAGATGAAAATCCGGAGTCATTTAGTGGCTCGGAAGTTGTGGAAGTTGACAACGAGAGTGGAGGCAAAGCCGGAAGATCTGTTGGACAACAAGGGGAAGATTCTCATTCCAGTAGATGGAGAGGAGCTTGAAAGTTGGGAAGATAGAGATGCCCACTCCCTAGCAATAATCATAGGGACCACGGCAGACTTTGTTCTTCCGCACATCCAGATGGCCGAGACGTTTGTAGAGGCGTCAGCTATTCTGAAGGATCTATATGAAACATACAACACATCTCGTATCTTGCTTCTTCAACATCAACTATACAATCTAGATATGAATGAGGGGGACAATGTTCATGACCATCTGACAAAAGTCAAGGTGGTAAGGGACCAGCTCGCTGCAGTTGGTCAGAAGGTAGACTCAAGTCATCTAGCGTTGCTGACGTTACACAAGCTACCTCGCAGTTTCAAGAGTTTCGTGACTACGGTCACTACATGACACAGGACCAAGCCTCTCCCCTTCGAAGAGCTTGGCTCTTTAATACTGCAGAAGAGGCTCCGAAAAAGTTATTTACTCAATCGGACGAGAAGACTCTCGTGGCAAGGGACAAGCCCAGCAAAGGTAAGTTCAAAGACTCCAAGAACAACAACAAGAACGAGGCTACAGAGAAAAAGAGGCAGATGAAGTGCTTCTACTGTGAGAAGCTTGGTCATTCTGCTAAGGAGTGCCACAAGAAGAAGGCAGACCTCAAGCCAAAGGAAGAGTCCAAATCCAAGGTGGAGCCAAAGACCGAATCGGCAAACGTCACGACCAGCGCTCTCTTTATCATCACTGAGTACTACTCCACCTATGCAGTCAATGAAGCAAAGGAAGACTGGTATGTGGACAAAGGAGCTTCAAAACACATATCCAACAAGGAGTAGTTCAAATCCATGAAAGGTACGCATCTCGATTCCAAGGTCACTGTGGGGGATAACCGGACATTCCCTATGAAGGGTGTTGGTAGTATTCCATTCATCACGCTTGCACGAGGAGCTGATTTCCAGTGTACTGTATGTACCAAATTTGTGCAAGAACCTATTGTCTGTCAGTCAGATGGACAGGCACAACATGTCGGTCTTATTCACTATCACATCCAAGGCAAATGCAAAGGTGGTGGCTCAAGGAGTCAAGCATGGGCTATATCAGCTCAATGCTGTGTTGGTGCATAGGGACCATGGCGGCATGAGCGATTCGGTCACATCAACTATGGCACTCTCGCCAAGGTGGATGGACTTCCACCAATTGCAGGCAATGATCGTGTTTGCAACGCTTGCTTGGAGGGCAAGCAACACAGGGACAAGTTCCCACGAGAGGCCTCATCACAGGCCAAGAAGCCGCTCGAGTTGGTTCATTCCGACATCTGCGGCCCAATGTCAACAAATTCATTCGCAAGTTAATGGTATTCTCCTTTATTTTGGATGATTTCAGTCGCATGATGTGGGTATTCTTCCAAGCCAAGAAGCCTCAGGCTTATGAGAAATTCAAAGACTGGATGGCCCAGGTAGAGAAGGAGAGCGGGCAGGTAATCAAAGCCTTCCGCCGCACAGACAGAGGGGGAGAGTTCACTTCTACCGAGTTCAATGGATTCTGCAAGAAGCTCGGGATCAAAAGACATCTCACTACAGCTCACATATCTCAGTAGAACGGAGTTGCTGAGAGGAAGCACAGGACCGTCACAGAGACACGTGACAGCCCATCGAAGCAGGAGGAACCAGCAGTTTGCAGATATGAGGATTAACAAAGACTGCTCAGCAAACTGAAAGAGACAATGTACAGTACCTTAGCAAGAACTGAATGCAGAACTGAATGCAGGTTGGGCAGAGATAAAAAAGCTTCAGCTCCTCCTTTATTTCGAACAGAAAAGGTACGGGCAGCAGCTTCAGAAAGTCGTGGGCAGCTCCTTCAGCTCACGAAATCAGGGCAGAAATGGCAGGCAGATCTGCAGCAGTAGAAGCCACCTGAACTGGGACAACGGGTGCAGGTACAGCACTGGTACCAGGTACGTACGGACGACGTCGAAGTACAGGCGGCGTACGGTCAGCGGCGTACGGACGCCTGTACGGACGGCGCTGATCTGTCAGGAGCAACAGCAGGAGCGGGTGCAGACTTGACAGCAGGTTTGCACAGATCTGGAGCTCAGATCTGGCAGAAATGATGCGCAGATCTGGCGCAGATCTGGAGCAGAAACACGCAGATCTGTCGCGTAGATCTGGAGCGCAATGGCGGGGCAGAAAGAGGGGAAAATGTGAAGAGGGAGCGCAGATCTGCAGCGGGAGAGAGATCTGAGAAAAGGCAGACTGAGGGGAGAGAAGAGGAAGAAGAGGGATCAACCCAGCTCTGATACCATGTGGGAATATAGAAGCAAGAACTAGAACTAGAAACTGGAAATGAAATAACAAGACTGAAAGACTTGAGAAGAGTGTAGACAAGACACAAGCTAGACTGATAGATTAGAATGATGTGACCCATTGAATATATGGGCCAAAGTACAAGACCATGAGCAAGAGTGCTTATGGGATAAATGTAGAAGTGCCACATGGCACACACTCAAGACATAAAGACTAGACTTAGACTTAGACTAGGAAATAGTACACTTAGTGTGCACTTATCTCCAACATTCACATCCTTAACAGAACCAAGACCAAGGCTGTTAATGACAAGACTCCATATGAAGCTTACTATGGTTAGAAACCAACAATATCTCATTTACAGATTTTCGGTTCTAATGCATTTGTTCATGTGCATAAAGATGAGCGGACGAAGCTTGATTCCCATAGCCGAAGATGTATCTTTGTGGGATACAGTGAAGAATCCAAGGCCTATCGTCTTTTCAACCCAGAAAAGAAGTAAAACTTCAATTTGGAAAGTTTGGATCAGCCCGATATACGAAAAGCACCAAACAAGATAGAAACCACCGAATAGGATCCGAATGTCTCCACACAGAGTCGCAAAGCGTAGAAATTATCAAACGCCGAACAAGATTTGAATATCTGTGCATGTAGAGTCATAGAGCACAGAGAATACCGAAATACACAGATCACACAAGAGAATGGGAATATCCATATATGCAAAGTCGCAGAAGCCAAGGAATGTCGGGTTGTGACCTCAGGAAGACAGAGAAACTTTCCTAACCATAACTATCTATTAACAAGCACAATATTCGCCTAAAGCTTAACAACAAGAAAAGAAAGTTGCAAACAGAGTGTCCTAATCTCCATAACAAACAAAACAGCGACCAATAGATCCTTATCAACAAGGAGGTGATCTTTGAAGAGTCAGAGCCACAGCCTACAGAAGAGGTTCCTGAACTTCCGTCATTACCCCCACCCAAGGTCGCCATCCAATGCAGGCAGAGATGGATGCCATTTTGAAAAATGACACCTGGGATTTAGTGCCCCAACCAACCAAGCTGAAGGTAAGTGGGACTAAATGGGTGTACAAGCTTAAGTTCAAGTCAGATGGGAGCTTGGACAAGTACAAAGCGAGATTGGTGGTAAAAGGCTATGCACAGTCAGAAGGACCTGACTTCGAAGAGACCTTCGCCCCCACATCCAAGATGGTGACCATTCAGACAGTCATTGCCTTGGCTGCTCATCACAGTTGGCCTATTTTTCAGATAAACATCAAGTCTGCAATTTTGAATGGAACCCTGAAGGAGGAGGTATATCTGGCACAGCCACCACGATTTCAGATTCCAGGATCCCCATCGAAAGTCTGCAAACTGAAAAAAGCCTTATACGGGCTGAAACAAGCCCCAAGAGCTTGGTACCAACGGATAGACGTTTTCTTTCAGAAGATCGGGCTTCAGTGGAGTCCATCAGAAGCAAATCTTTATCTCGACACAGAGGGGGATTTGCGGCTGGTATTGATCCTATATGTGGATGATCTCATCATTACAGGGGATCATACGAAGAAGATTGCTCAGGTCAACAGACTTCTCATGGAGGAGTTCAAGATGACTGACTTAGACATACTTCATTACTTTCTTGGGATTGAGGTGAAGCAGGGAAAGAGCTATATCTTTATCTCACAGAAGAAATATTGCAAGGAGCTGCTCAAACGCTTTCAGATGGAAGATTGAAAAGCAGCAGTGACTCCCATGGAAGCTGGTCTAAAGCTGAGTGTGCATGATCCATCTCAGCCAGTCGATTCATCACTGTATCGACGCATGGTGGGGAGTTTGCTTTACCTCACCAATACTAGACCTGATATTTCCTTCTCAGTTGGATTGCTCTGTCAGTTCTCCGCCACACCCAAGAAGGCCCATTGGGGCGCACCCTGCAGGTATGAGGGTGCTGAGGTACTTGAAAGGTACCTCCACCTATGGCATCACTTATATGAGAGGCATTGAGTTGGGAGGTTTCTGCGATAGTGATTGGGCAGGTGATAGTGATACCTGGAGATCGACTTCTCAATATTGTTTCTTACTTTCATCAAGAGCCGTGTCATGGCTGAGTAAGAAACAACCTATTGTCGCTCTTTCATCTACAGAGATAGAGTACAGGGCTGCTTGTACAGCGGCATGCAAAGTATTTTGGCTCAGATGGATCTTGGAGGACATAAACGTGGCCCAAGAAGATGCGACGGTGATTATGTGCTATAACAAGAGTTGCATAGAAATCGCCAACAACCCCGTGTTTCACGCACGGACGAAGCACATCGACATCCACCTACCTGGTCTGAAACCCGCGCAACAGGAAGATGATGGCGCGGCATCCTAGGCGCCTCTTGGAGCAACAGGCGGGCAGCATTGGGGACTGCAGCAGCAGCCCATGTGCTGGGCACATGGGCCTTTAAAAAAACCTGACCCAAGCCGGCCAGATCAGCCAAAGAATGGCCGACCCAACTTGTCGGTTGGGGGGCCTACAAGTCAGTGCCTAGATCTAGGAGCTGACTCCTTGGTCGGCCACTTTTGACAAGACCTGACCCGCTTATAAAAATCCCCCCTCATTTCTCATCATCAGCATTGATAAGCCTTGCACCGGCAAGCGTGCTAGGGGAGGAGAGAACACTCTGCTTTTGTTGACAGAAGCCTTTATGTCTTCTCTGCTCATCTCTGAGCTTTTGTAAGCACACATCTGTGGAAGAATATATCTGAGTTTTGTCTCTATCTCTCTCTCTTTAAGTGTTGTTTGAGCCGCGATCGGGAGGGAGAGGAGAGAGTGATTCTGTCCTCTACTTTCCAACACACAATACAAAGGAGAGAGATCCAAAGTACCACCAGAGCGTGGTCCTTTGATCTTACCACAAGGTACTTCTACTATCTACTGGATATCTCTAGAACACTAAGCTCGAGCATAGTAGACTCTCTGTCCAGAATGACCCTCTCCACCTTGCTACCTATAGATTAGCTGTAGGCTCACGGAAGTAAAAGGATGCACACGAGTGGAGCAAGAAGTGAAAGCCGTCACATCAACTAGTAGAATGAAAATGAAAGTACAAAGTACTATAAAAGAGAACCCTAGGACCTGGTACCACTAGTACTAGGTGTCATAAGACACTAAAAGCATAGTTACCAGGGAACAAGAACGTTTTGCGAACGGGGGGGCAGAACGGGAACATTTCGGGAAGGGGGAACGTGGGAACGGGAACGGGAATGCCACATCATAGACACGTCATCAAATCACATAAAAAGGAGTAGAAGGGGAGGAAGGAGAGGGGGCTGAGTAGCTGAGTGGCTGAGTGGAAGGGGGTGGAGAAGGGAGTGGAAGGGGAGGGAGCTGAGTGGAGAAGAGACTAGAAGGAGAGGAGGCTGAGTGGAAGGACAGGGGCCTAAGTGGAAGGATAGGAAGGATAGGGGGCTGAGTGGCTGAGTGGAAAGGGGTGGAGAAGGGAGTGGAAGGGAAGGGGGCTGAGTGGAGAAGGTTCAAGGGAGTAGAAGGATAGGGGCTGAGTTGAAGGGAGTGGAAGGATAGGGGGTTGAGTGGAAGGGAGTGGAAGGAGAGAGAGTAGAAGGGAGTGGGAGGAGAGGGCTGAGTGGAACGAGAGGGAGTAGTCATTCATAGCTTACCTGCACACATTAAAGCCTATGTGTGTTTGGCAAATTGGCAACAAAAAACATTCATGTCTTTAAGTTTCCTGACGTACCAAGGCTTCCAATGCTCAAAGCTCCTCTTCCCAATTGAACTGTCAGGATTCTGATCCATAAAATTGAGATACAATCCGTTTACTAACCCAACATGCAAGCCCCCTTTTTGCACTACTATGAGGAAAACAAAATAAAATACAGTACGTAATTAATCAACCTACGGCAAAACAAAACATTTTCAACCCATTGTTATTTCATAATCATGTAGGTTAGTAAAGGTGATTGTGAGGGGTGTGCGCGGGTAGGTTAGCGAGGGTAGAGAGTGGGAAAACCCCCCGTCGGCGGCTATATATGTTCCTGCGCAACCCTAAACTAGGAATGCCAAACCCTAGACGTTCCGGCCGTTCCCTGGCCATTCTAGCTGCATTTCCTGACATTCCCAAAACTGGGAACGTTTCTTGGCGTTCCCAGTGGAATCCCGGTGGGTGCTCCTCCTGTGAACGGCGTTCCCACATTCCAGGAAGACGGAACGCTGTTCCCTGGTAACTATGACTAAAAGTACTAGGTGACCTAAGTGCCAATAACTAAAGCTACATGACACATACCAGGGCCCGAGCATCAATACGACCGGGAGAAGATGGCCTACAAACCCCCCTCCATGGTATGGGCTGAAGTATTCTAGAAACGTCTCAGAATATCTTGTATTTTCTGATCATGGTGGCACATGTTTATCCAAAAGGATATAGCCACCTATGAATGTACAAGGTATGCCAGATCATGTAATCAAGGGAACCAAGTGTAAAGCCTGTCAAAAGACTTCAAACTTGGGACAAGGAAGTGCCTTTGTAAACATATCTGCTATGTTGTCCTTTGTGGGAAGGTAGGACAACTCTATGTCTCCAGCTAACAACCGCTCTGAAACATAATGATAGTGAACTTCAATGTTGGTACGCACATGAAACACTGGATTACGCGCAATGGCCAAAGCACTCTGGCTATCAGTGTAGACCATAGTGGAGGATGTCTAATGAATACCAAGATCTGTAAGTAACTGTCGAAGCCAAACAAATCTGTAAGAGACTGTAGAAGCCAAACACACTCTATTGTAGCGGTGAAGGCTGCCCTGCTGTACTCAGCCTCACAGTTGGATGTGGCAACACTTGGTTGCTTCTTGCTGAGCCAAGAGATACATGAACTGCCAAGCAAAAAACAATTGCCAGTATGTGACACTTTGGTGTCAGAACAACCTGCCCAATCACTTTCCATGTAAGCATGCATGGTAAGTGAACCCTGATCACCATAGAAGAGGGCTAAATCCTGAGTGCCTCTTAGATATCTGAAGACTCTCATCCAACAGCCTGCTGGTAAAGAGTGATATCACATGGTGGGCTCCCATCATGAGCTGAAAATTTGAAGCAAAGGTCCACTGGAGTAGAGATTGGCTTGCAATCCTCAAACTAAAAACAATCAAGGAGCTGTCCAATACTATGACATCATGATACCCCCCTCGACATGAGCAAACTGAATGCCCAAATAATAGTGCAGCTGTCCCATGTCTGACGTTTCAAAAGCTTGCTGCAAATCAGCCTTGAAAGCTGCAATATGCTGAGTATCAGGGCCCGTGATCAGCATGTCATCCACATATAAAATCAGCACTAAAAAATCAGATCCGCTCCCACGGACATAAAGAGTGCGCTCTGTGGGGCTATTCTGAAAACCAAGGGACAGTAAGTGTGCATGAATTTTAGCATACCATGCCCAGGGTGCCTGCTTCAAACCATAAAGGGCTTTTCTCAGCCAACATACCTTGTTTTCAGAGCCAACAACCTCAAAGCCAGGAGGTTGTATCACACAAACTTCTTCATGCAGATCCCCATGAAGAAAGGCAATCTTGATGTCAAGCTGGTGCACTTGCCAATGGTGATGGGCTGCAATGGCAATGACACATCTAATAGTAGTAATCTTGGAAGTGGGAGCAAAGGTCTCCTCAAAGTCAATGCCTTGTTGTTGGGCATACCCTTTTGCAACAAGACAGGCTTTGTGCCGATCTATGCTGCCATCAGATTTCCTTTTTAATTTGTAGATCCACCAAGTACCAATGGCATGCTTGCCGGGAGGGAAATCTACTAATTCCCATGTGTCATTTTTTGCGATAGATTGTAGCTCAGCTCTCATTGCATCCATCCACTCTTTGCTGTCAAAAGCATCTTTATGGCACAAAGGCTCTTCATTGCAAGCTGTAGCAAGGAGTGCAAACTCAAGAAAGTGACCATGCATCTCTCTATTCCCTGATCTTGTCCGGGCAGCAAGAGGTTGATCTTGTTTGCTGTCCCTCAATGTGTCAAGAAGCCATCCGGGAACTTGCCTTTGCTGTCTATTGACAACTCTTTCTTCAATCACTGCATCATGAATAGTGGGATCATTTTGTGCTAGAAGAGGAACCTGCAAATCAGCATGGGGTGCTGGCTGATCATTGCTTGTTGGAGGGCCTGCAGGAGGCTCATGTTGCTGGTCAAAGTCCCCCTCTGAGGGAAGCAGAGGTAACCAAGAGTCAAAGGCATCAAACATGTCAACTTTTGGCTTAGCTTTGCAGTCCACAAGAGGAGAAGCCGAATGTTCAGCAAAGATTACATCTCTACTGTATCTTCCCAGTAATTGGTTGATACAACCGATACCCTCTACTCTCCTGGCTGTAACCAATAAATATGCATTTGATTGCCTTGTCATCAAGCTTATGTCTCAGCTGAGATGGTACATGAACATATGCAAGAGACCCAAAAACTCTCATGTGTGAAAGCGAAGGCTTCTTGCCTTTCCATGCTTCATAAGGTGTAACAGTCCTCAATGCCCTTGTAGGTGATCTATTCAGCACATAGTTGGCACACATCACTGCATCAAGGCAAATTTTATTGGGCAAGGACTTGGCCTTAAGCATGCATCTGGCCATCTCCATAGTGGACCTGTTCTTCCTTTCAAGAACAGGATTATGCTGAGGAGAGTAAGGAGTAAGTAGTGCATGAGTGAACAATGCCCCATGAAGACAAAAATGCATCAAACTCCTTTGACATATACTCTCCCCCACACTTCAGATTGTAGGATCGATGAATAGAAAGAGAGAGAGAGCAAGGTACAAAGAGTCGATAGAGTCTGCCGTCACGTCAACTAGGATAATGAAAAAAAAGGAGTACAAGGTACAAGTACCTAGACCTAGGACTAAGTGTCCTAGGTGTCACATAGGACTAAGTGTCCTATGTGGCCTAAAAGGCACTAACACTACAAGTGCCTATATTTATGCCTACAAGGCACATACCATGGCCTATAGGGCGTCACTAGAACCACCAGGAGATGGCCTACAAACCCCCCTCCATGGTATGGGCTGAAGTATTCTGGAAACGTCTCAGAATACCTGGTATTTTTTTGTCATGGTGGCGCATGTTCATCCAAAAGGATATAGCCACCTATGAATGCACAAGGGATGTCAGATCATGTAACAAATGGAACCAAGTGTAAACCCTGTCGGAAGACTTCGAACTTGGGACGAGGAAGTGCCTTTATAAACATATCTGCTATGTTGTCCTCTGTGGGAAGATAGGACAACTCTATGTCTCTTGCTGAGAACCGCTCTCGAACATATTGATAGTGAACTTCAATATGCTTGGTACGCGCATGAAACACTAGGTTACGTGCAATGGCCAAAGCACTCTGGCTGTCTGTGTAGACAATAGTGGAGGATGTCTGGCGAATACCAAGATCTGTAAGTAATTGTCGAAGCCAAACACACTCTACTGTAGCGGTGAAAGCTGCCCTGTACTCAGCCTCACAACTAGATGTGGCAACTGTTGGTTGCTTCTTGCTGACCCAAGAGATACATGAATTGCTAAGCAAAAAACAATTGCCAGTATGTGACACTCTGGTGTCGGAACATCCTGCCCAGTCACTATCCGTGTAAGCATGCATGGTAAGTGAACCCTGATCACCACAGAAGAGGGCTAAATCCCGAGTGCCTCTTAGATATCTGAAGACTCTCTTCACTGCCTGCCAATGCTGTGAACTGGGCATGTGCATGAATCTGCTGAGCTGAGATATTGCATACTGTAAGTCATGTCTGGTGTGACATAAATAAATAAGGCATCCAACAGCCTGCTGATAAAGAGTGATATCACATGGTGGGCTCCCATCATGAGCTGAGAATTTGAAGCCAGGGTCCATTGGAGTAGAGATTGGCTTGCAATCCTCAAACTGAAAACGATCAAGAAGCTGTCCAATATACTTGGACTGAGACATCATGATACCGAGCAAACTGAATGCCCAAATAATAATGGAGCTGTCCCATGTCTGACATGTCAAAAATCTGCTGCAAATCAGCCTTGAAAGCTGCAATTTGCTGAGTATCTAGGCCCGTGATGAGCATATCATCCACATATAAAATCAGCACTAAAAAATCAGATCCACTCCCACGGACATAAAGAGTGGGTTCTGTGGGACTATTCTGAAAACCAAGGGATAGTAAGTGTGCATGAATTTTGGCATACCATGCTATGGGTGCCTGCTTCAAACCATAAAGGGCTTTTCTAAGCCGGCGTACCTTATTTTCAGAATTAGCAACCTCAAAGCCAGGAGGTTGTGTGACATATACTTCTTCCTGCAGATCCCCATGAAGAAAAGCAGTCTTGATGTCAAGTTGGTGCACTTGCCAATGATGATGGGCTGCAATGGCAATGACACATCTAATGGTAGTAATCCTGGATGTCGGAGCAAATGTCTCCTCAAAGTCAATGCCTTGTTGTTGGGCATACCCTTTTGCAACAAGATGGGCTTTGTATTGATCTATGCTGCCATCAGATTTCCTTTTTAATTTGTAGACCCACCGGGTACCGATGGCATGCTTGCCGGGAGGGAGATCTACTAATTCCCATGTGTCATTTTTAGCAATGGAATGTAACTCAGCTCTCATTGCATCCATCCACTCTTTGCTGTCAAAAGCATCTTTATGGCACAAAGGCTCTTCATTGCAAGCTGTAGCAAGGAGTGCAAACTCAAGAAAGTGACTATGCTGTCTATTCCCTGATCTTGTCCGGGCAGCAAAAGGCTGATCTTGTTTGTGGTCCCTCAATGTATCAAGAAGCCATCTGGGAACTTGCCTTTGCTGTCTATTGACAGCTCTTTCTTCAATGACTGCATCATGAATAGTGGGATCATTTTGTGCCGGAAGAGAAACCTGCAAAACAGCATGAGGTAGTGGCTGATTATTGCTTGGTGGAGGGCCTGCAGGAGGCTCATGTTGCTGGCCAAAGTCCTCTTCTGAAGATGGCAGAGGTAACCAAGATTCAAAGGCATCAAACATGTCAACATCTAGCTTAGCTTTGCAGTCCACAAGAGGAGAAGCTGAATGTTCAGCAAAGATTACATCAATACTGACAATAATCTTCCCAGTATTTGGTTGGTATAACCGATACCCTCTGCTCTCCTGGCTGTAACCAATAAATATGCATTCGATTGCCTTGTCATCAAGCTTATGTCTCAGCTGAGATGGTACATGAACATATGCAAGAGACCCAAAAACTCTCATGTGTGAAAGTGAAGGCTTCCTGCCTTTCCATGCTTCATAAGGTGTAACAGTCTTCAATGCCCTTGTAGGTGATCTATTCAGCACATAGTTGGCACACATCACTGCATCAAGCCAAAATTTAATGGGCAAAGACTTGGCCTTAAGCATGCATCTGGCCATCTCCATTGTGGACCTGTTTTTCCTTTCAGAAACAGGATTTTGTTGAGGAGTGTAAGGAGTAGTACAGGAGTGAATAATGCCCCGTGAAGAGAGAAACGCATCAAACTCCTTTGACATATACTCTCCCCCCCTATCTATGTTGAGGGTGACAAGCTTGCATCCTAATTCATTCTCAACCATATTCAGCCACCTCTGAAAGCATGAGAAAACTTCAGATTTGTCTTTTAAAGGATATATCCAGCAATATCTTGTGAAATCATCAATGAGAGTCATGAAATATTTGTACCCTCCAATGGCATTTGTCCTCATTGGGCCACAGACATCACTGTGCACTAGCTGCAATTTCGTTTGTGAGAGTTTTGGACAATTCTTTTGAAAAGAAAACCGATGCATCTTACCCAAAAGACAACCCTCACACACATGTTTGGAAACTATGTGAGTTTGAGGTACATCATTTGCCATCTGCTGTGAATGTAGCTTTGCAAGAGCTCTATATAATTGAGATGACCCATTCTCTCATGCCAAAGATGAGTTTCAGCAAGCTGTGAATTTGAAATTGCAAATGCTTCAATAGAACGTGCAGCTGAGTGGTGATCAAGGTGATAAAGTCCCTTTTGCAAAGTGCCACTGAGAAATATAGCATTGTCATCACGAAGATCATAAACTAGGCATCTGTAGCCATCAAAAATCACTCTGAAACCTGAAGTAGCAATTGCTGAAATCGAAATCAAGTTGACTTCAATTCCAGGCACAAAAAAAACATTTGTCAGAGTGACAAGATGGTTTGAAATGGATGGGAGCTGCACATCTCCAATTCCTTTTACAGCATATGAAGCATTATTAGCACATGTGGCAGTCCCCCCTCGAGGTGCATCAGCTAAAGAGTGAAACAACTATCTACAAGATGTGACATGCTTGGAAGCACCACTATCAAAGTACCAAGACTGAGCATCATTAGCAGTAAAGAATGCATCAGCTTTGGAGGGATCAAATGAGCAACGGACAACCCATGCCCAATCATCCTGAAGAGCATGTGCATGTGAAGCATCTTCTGGCTCATGGGATTCAATAGCATGAGAGGCATTGCGAATCTGATAGAGAGAAGCCAATTTATCCCAAGCATCCTTTGCTGTCCTGCAAAACCGGATGTGTGGAATAATGATTCTCTTGCATGATAAAGCAATGCATGAAAGTGCATTTGCATCTCTTGCATCCCATCTTGACTATTCCTGAGTTGGAAGAGTAGTAGCAGGAGTGCTAGAAGATGAGGCATCAGGAGGAGTACCCCCTGCAGAGGGACCAGCAATAGAGGCAACCACTGTAGCATTGGCTGACCTCGGATCAACCCCACAAACAATATTCCACAAATGCTTTGCAACAAGAATATCTTTCATGAGATAAGACCACATCAGATAGTTGGTGCCATCCAACTTATCATCTTCACGAAGAACACCAAATAGATCTTGATTGTTCCCAGCCATAGCAAATGTGATACCCTGAAAGAGACCAAAAAACCCAAAAAGCCTCAAGGCTATCACTGCAAAAGCTGGCTGTCCAAAAATGACAGCAAATATCTGCAAATTTCCAACCCAAAACAAAGGGCAAATGCAGATCTGACCCAAATGTGACTGTGGCAGGCAATGTTCACTGCAAAAACAGCAAATCTGGCAAAAGCCCCAAATTTAATGAGGGTAAATAGGCCAAATGCAAAAAAGCCCCAAATTTTGCTGAGATTTTTGCAAATGTGACCCAATGTATGATAATCTGACTCAATGTCCTGCAGAAGTGACTCAAAGTCTGAAAATCTGACTCAATGTCCTGCAAATGTGGCTCAATGTACTGCAATCAAAAAGAAATTGCAGACCAAACCCTGAATCTCTAGTGTTCTTGCAAGAAGTTGCAACTAGAGGAGATGAAAGGTATTGAAAGCCCCAAATTTGCCAATGTCCTGCAAAAGACTTCACACGTGCCAAACTTGTACGGAACTCTCGGGACAAGTACGAGCTGTACGGACAACTGTTCTGTGCGGAACATGTACGGTGCAGTTGTACGGATGTACGGAGCAAGTCCAATGTGCTGTGTACATACAATCATATGGATCTAGTACAATGTATGGATGCAAGTACGACGCACATATGCAAGTATAGTGTACGGGTGTACGAATGCAGAGTGCATTGTATAATTGTACGACGACGCAAGTACGGAGCTGTACAATGGTTGTACAAAACGCAAGTACATAGATGTACTGTGGTTCAGGTACGGAACTGAGTGTACGTCTGTACGGCGGCACAGGTACGAAATGCAGTACGACGAAGTACGAAAGTACGGCGCATGTACATTGTTTGTGCAGGATGTGTGTACGGGCGTCCGTACAATCTGTACGAATGGAGGAGCAGGTAGGTTGAGAGGAGCTGGTGCAAGTCCAGGAGCAGGAGACAAGTCAAACGTGGCTCTCATACGACTGTAGGATCGATGAATAGAATGCGAGAGAGAGCAAGGTACAAAGAATCGATACAGTCTGCCGCCACGTCAACTAGGATAATGAAAAAAAAGGAGTACAAGGTACAAGTACCTAGACTAAGTGTCCTAGGTGTCACATAAGTGTCCTATGTGGCCTAAAAGGCACTAATACTACAAGTGCCTATATTTATGCCTACAAGGCACATACCATGGCCTACACAGATTTGGCTTTTAAAGCATATACAAATATCTTGTGAAGTCATCAATTAGAGTCATGAAATATTTGTACCCTCCAATGGCATTTGTCCTCATTCGGCCACAGACATCACTATGCACTAGCTACGATTTCCTTTGTGACAATTTTGGTCAATTCTTTCGAAAAGGAAACCGATGCATCTTACCCAAAAGACAACCCTCACACACATGTTTGGAAACTATGTGAGTTTGAGGTACATCATTTGCCATGCCCTGTGAATGTAACTTGGCAAGAGCTCTATAATTGAGATGACCCATTCTCTCATGCCAAAGATGAGTTTCAGCAAGTGTAACTTGGCAAGAGCTCTATAATTGAGATGACCCATTCTCTCATGCCAAAGATGAGTTTCAGCAAGCTGTGAATCTGAAATAGCAAATGCTTCAATAGAAAGTACAGCTGAGTGATGATCAAGGTGATAAAGCCCCTTTTGCAAAGTGCCAGTGAGAACTATGGCATTGTCATCACGAAGATCATATACTAAGCATTTGTATCCATCAAAAATCACTCTAAAACCTGAAGTGGCAATTGCTGAAATTGAAATCAAGTTGACTTTAATTCTAGGCACAAAAAGAACATTTGTCAAAGTGACAGGATGGCTTGAAATGGATGTAAGCTGCACATCTCCAATTCCTTTTACAACATAGGAAGCATTATTAGCACATGTGACAGTCCCCCCTCGAGGTGCATTAGATAAGGAATGAAACAACTCTTTGCAAGATGTGACGTGCTTGGAAGCACCACTATCAAAATACCAAGACTGAGCATCATTAGCAGTAAAGAATGCATCAACTTTGGAGGGATCAAAGGAGCAATGGACAGCCCATGCCCAATCATCCTAGAGAGCATGTGCCTGTGAGGCATTTGCTGGCTCATGGGATTCAATTGCATGTGAGGCATTGACTATCAATCCTGCTTTCTTTTTCTCCGAAGCAATGTGCTTCCTGCATTCTGAAATTTCATGCCCTGGCTTGCGACAATAGTTGCATCTTTTCTTCGTTGACTTATCTGCTGTATTTTGAGATGCATTGGAGGAATTGCCACTGTTAGGCGCATATTTAGGCTTGCCCATAGGCTTGGAAGCCTTACTTTTTCTTGTCTGCTTTGAAGCAAATGCATGATCAAGAATAGTAGCTTGCCTATTAGCACGACTTTGCTCTTCCTGCAAAAACAAAGTGACGAACTGATCAAAGGAGTAGTGGTTTGGATTACCCATGGCCACTAGTCGAAGGGTTGTAGCAAACCCTTGATATGTATCTAGCAGCCCATTCAAGGTGGTACTGACAAGCAGAGAATTTGGCACCACCTCATCAATATTGGCAAGTTGTTCCATGAGGTCCTTGACCTTTGTCATGTATGCATCCATAGAGTCACCTTCATTCATGCTGACTTCTTGCAATTGCCTTCTTAAATATGCAACACGTGCCTCATTGCGAATCTGATAAAGAGAAGCCAATTTGTCCCAAGCATCCTTTGCTGTCCTACATGACCGGATGTGTGGAATAATGATTCTCTTGCATGATAAAGCAATACAGGAATGTGCATTTGCATAAACACTGACAAAGTGACCCAAAAGATAGCCTCAAGGCTAGCAATTGCGAAAAAATAGGACTTGCTGTCCAAATCTTAAAAAAATCCCAAAATAAGCTGTAATTTGCACATATGATCAAATGGCCTGTAATTTCTTGCCAAATTCACTGCAAATCTGAAAGTATTGTGCAATCTACCTGCAATAGACCCAAAAGCCCCAATTTGTAGAGTAAAACTGAGCCAAAAATGGCAAATTCAGGAAAGCCCCAAATTGTTTGCAAATCTGCAATTTACCTAGAAAATCGTAGCCCAAATGCAAAAGCCCCAAATGTCACCAAAAAATTTACAGATCTGCTGCAATGTCTGCTCCCGGACGGTATGGAATGTACGGAATGTACGGAACTGTACAGACGCCGAAGTGCGGAAAAAAGTACGAAAATCCGTACAATTGTACGGACAGGTTCTGACATGCTGTACAGACAGACGTACGCAATCATACGGACAGGAGAGAAACAAATTTGGTCAGTTGACGCACCGCACCGTACGGGAATCTATACGACATTACAGATTGTACGGAATCGTACGGACGGACAGCAGGTCACGGGGTCGCGTCGGAGCTGTGCGGGACGTCTGGTAGCTGAGCTTGATGATGGAGCTGAAGTGTGGGAGCTGGAGCTAGAAGCAGGAAGCTAGGAGTAGAGAGCAGGTCCGGGAAGGAAGTGCTCTGATACCACTGTAGGCTCACGGAAGCAAAAGGATGCACAAGAGTGGAGCAAGAAGTGGAAGCCATCACATCAACTAGTAGAATGAAAATGAAAGTACAAAGTACTATAAAAGAGAACCCTAGGACCTAGTGTCCTAGTGGTACCACTAGTACTAGGTGTCATAAGACACTCAAAGTACTAGGTGACCTAAGTGCCAATAACTAAAGCTACATGGCACGTACTAGGGCCCAGAGGGCATCAATACGACCGGGAGAAGATGGCCTACATCAGCCTAGGTGGGCAACCCTTCTAGCTTAGTCTGCAGCTTCTCTAGGTCTCTTGGTCCTCCAGGGTATAAGCTCCAAGATGGGTGGAAGTCTGCTCCTTGCTGCTTGTGTGAAGGCTGCTCCAGAAGATGAGTTATGAGGGCACTAAGGCCCTCCCTTTATAGGCCCCCAAGGGACTGCCAAAATACCGACCAGTCAGCCTCATTCTGGCCGACCAGTCTACTGCAGGTCCCGCCCTTAAGGGCTCTCAAAACCGGGACAAAAGCCCTTACTTCAGTGGCCAACCTGCAGCCCTAACCAGCCGACTTGTGGTCTGCCTGGTTGGCTGCCTATAAGGCCTATATGCAGGCCCAAAGCCTGCCCTATGCAGACGCCTTTTGCCCTGCCATGCTGCACCATGTGCCACCTCTGCTTGTGTCTCTGTACGGCCTGTTTCCAGGGTCTGATGCAGGCCCCGACCCTGGCCATAGCCCTTGCCTTGCTGTCGTATTGCAGATGTACCTGCTCGCTTCTGTCCGCCTCTGTCTGGAGCAGCAGAGCTCCAAACAGCCCCAAACCAGCCCAGAACTGCTGCGACCTGTCAGCTCCAGCCATGTGGCCACCTCGTACAGGATTACTCCACCAGAGGCTCCACTCTTGGCCAAGTAAGTCCATGGATATGCTGCCCATGTGGCAGCCTTTCTACCTCTCTTTTCTTTGATGTGAGGTGTTGCCCATGTGGCAACCCCCTCTCCAGGCTTTTCCCTCTGGGCAAATGCCCTAGGTCTCCCTCCCTCATGCTCTCCTCAGATGGGGGCTTACAGATGGAGAGGTGACCTTTCCAACACCCCCTCTCACCGACACACCTTGGCTCCATGCCAACACGTCGATGACGATGCTCCAATAACTCCCTGGTCGTAGTCCTCTGGAATCTTTTACTCGCTTTTCATCGAGTGGCTCCTGCTCCACCAAGTCCCGTTCCGCTTATGCACACCATCCTGGCACACAAGTCTGTTAGAAAGGTAGCATGAGCAAGAGCAAGTGAGCAAATGGGAGCAATAGCAAGTATGATTTCATTCATGAGTAGAGTTACATATAGTGTAATGCCCCTGAGTAGGTGGCTCTAGATCCATGATTATCTCCCTGATTGTCTCCATCAGTAACACCCCCAAGTCCTCCATCAAACTGGCCACCAAGTCCCTAACTTATCTCAAACACACCTAGATGGGTGACACCTAATTGATGAGTCACCTGACACACCTACCATGGTGCTCACTAGCACTCACACCATGTCCTACACAAGCACTAGCACACTGGCACACACACACCACATGGCCATGTCCATAAGTGTCCCCTAAACATCACTTTATCCAACATACCCCCCCTTAAATTGATGACCTTCTACCCTGGCAGTAGACAATGGGATACTACATGGTTTTCATGCTCCTGACCTTGTTCTCACTCCAGTTGCATCGGCAGTAGACTCATGTGGACACCCTAGCTCCACCATGATCTCACTCCAAATCAAGTTACCTCGGTTTACAATAAGAGAGTCCAACCAGTACATGTGTCTTTAGGTGTCACCATAGGACATATGACTCAAAGCAAGCAAACATGATGGAAATAACATATCATTTTAGGATGGACTATCCATGGCAAAGCACCTTATTGACTCAATCACACAATATAAAACTAGGTGATAGGCCCCCTGGATGAAATCTCCCTTATTGATGACAATCATATCATCACAGTAGACTTCATACTTCTTGTTGCTTGGATCCTTTTCCCATAAGACCTTGTCTTTCATGACATCTTCTTGCTCTTCTTTAGGACAGAAGAAATCTCCTTCTCCATACGTGTGTAGATTGCTTGCCATAAATTCAGAGAAACCTAATTGCTTAGCATAATAATAACTAGTGGGTTTCTCCCACACCCGCTTCAGTGGTGTCTTCTTGATGACCTTGTACTTGGGCTATTCCCCCTTCACCTTTAAGGGATCCATAATGAGTAGGTCTTACTTTCAATAAAAAGTAGTGTCTAAACTCTTACAAGATTTGATTATCTTTTTTAGGAGTTTGGAGAATCAAACCAAAACAATCATAACATCAAATGCGAGGTAGATACTCAATGCATTTCTGGAAATCAGAGTTTAGGGAGCTAAAACACATATATGAGCAAACTTTTGGATGGTCAATTGTAGGAAATAGTCAAACTTTGACCATTACCCCCCAAATTTCCCCAAACTGAGAAATCAGAGAGTAGAGGCTGAAATTGGAGAAAGAAAGAAAGTTTATTAAAGTCTTCGGAAGACCGATGGGTCTATGAGACTGTGAAAATCCTGATACAACGAGCTGTGGTAGTGGAGCTACTAAACGAGCGTCCATAATAATGCAAAATGCAAAATGCCAAAAATGCAGAATCGCAGTACTAAGTCCTAAGTACAACATAGTCATGTCGGTGGTCGACTATATATCAATCTCAGCATCATCATCAATATCATCATCATCCCCAGCAACAGCAAGATATCAAGATGGATGAGGCAGTGGAGGCATGAAGTCGGCAATAGAGTGATGTCGGCCACTCAGAGGTGCGGTCCTGGCACGTCTCTTGGTCGTAGCTCTACGTCTAACCAAGGCTACTGTGACCCCCGTTGGTCGGGCTCCAACTCTAAACAAGGAGGGGATGTCTCCAAGTGTGATCTGTGTGTGGACCCTCTGTCTAAGCTGTCAGGTCACAGGCTCCGGGTCATGGTCATGTCGAGGCCTCGTCTCGTTGGGGTCCATGTGATCTAGCTGAAAGAACTCCGTGATAGAGCTCTGAGAGGGATCAACCGAGGAAGAAGTCTGCTCCTGTCTCCGTGCTCGAAGTATCCCCTCGTGGTGTCTAAGTGCCTCATGAATGAAACCTGCCAAACACCGCTGGTCTGGGTAGGAGAGGAAATGGGCTAAAATCCCATAACTATCTCTGAAGAGGCAGTGGAAACGTCCTCGGATCTCATAGTACACAGGACACCTGAAGATGAAATGCTCCTCTGTCTCAACCTCCTGTATGTCACATAGTGTGCATATGCGCCGCTCCCTGGGTAGTCGCTCTAATCTGCCGCTCTCGATGCGAAGTCTGTGTGAAGAGACCCGGAACTGCCCAAGAGAGATCCTCATCGAGTGGGGTAGGTGAATCTGTGTGTATCCAGGTGGGTCAATGAAACCCTCCGCTGTGATATGTAAGAAGTGATCTCTGTAGAAGCTAAGCTTCACTCGGAGTTCACTCGGTTCCAACCGGGTCCGAAAAGTGTGTAGCTATAGTAGATCCTCATGGATAACCTGGTTTACCTCGTGTGATAAGAGGGGAGAGAACGGAGCATCCATGCTATACTGGAAGGGAGGTAGTCTATCCATGTGGAGTCCCAGTCGCTCAAACCATCTCTCTGTACGTGCATACCAGCACCTCTGATCTCCTCCTGTTGCAAGTGCCATAGAAGAGGATAAAGCTATCCATGGTAGCCTGCTACGCCCCGAGGTATGGTGCATTATTCAGAGGGCTTTTGAGTGGAAGAGATTTGCCCCCCCTGAGTAGGTGGCTCTAGATCCATGATTATCTCCCAGATTGTCTCCATCAGTAACACTCCCAAGTCCTCCATCAAACTGGCCACCAAAGTCCCTAACTTATCTCAATCACACCTAGATGGGTGACACCTAACTGATGAGTCACCTGACACACCTACCATGGTGCTCACTAGCACTCACACCATGTCCTACACAAGTACTAGCACACTGGCACACACACACCACATGACCATGTCCATAAGTGTGTCCCCTAAACATCAATTTATCCAACAAGGTCCATCTCTGGTAGCACCTCCTAGCACTACCACCTTCAGTCACGTCCGGATACGAGGGATCACGCAAGACAGCACCAGCACCACTACGACGCCCATGGAGCAGGCGATCACCTTTGTGACCACTACCATGGGGGTCCCCGACCATGGCATAGAGGGAGCATGGCGTGTTCGGAGAGATCCCAACCGAGAGCAGCCCCTAGTCATTCGCTTCAAAGACTCACATGCTCGACTAGCGACACTCCGACATCGAGCCACTCTACGAGAGCATCCCACCCTGTCCATGGACGAGGATTTGACTCCACTGCAGACTGAGGAGTGACGAGTTCTTTTGCAGCAGAGGGATGTTGCCCGCAAGGAGGGAAAATGGGCCGTGCTCCGAGTTGGTAGGTTGTTGACTGGCACCCGTCGGGCTCCCACACGTACCCCTTAGGGAGATGGGACCTATGAGACTCACATTTCTGAGACCCTAGATTGCACCATTTGGAACTGTAATGGTACCTTATGGTCGGACCTAGGGAACTTCTCGGAGTCTTTTACACGGAGACACACCAACCCAGAGCGTCCACTACCGATAGTCAGTCGCTACACATGGGAGTCAGCCTTCAAGGGATACAAGAGGAGTTCGAGGATCAGGCGGGGTCGCAGTATTGAACAGGTCTTCCCTCGCTGGAGCCATCTCCATTGAGAGGAAGGACGCACACTCTCGATTCATGTGGATCCGGATCCGACGTACAAACACCCGTGACCTTTTCCTAGCAATATGCTACTTCCCGCCAAACACATCCCACTTCGCCAGAGTGGCACGAGAGGAGGGTGAGACATCATATGCACCCTTACCTCAGGATATCCCAGACATTTCAGCCCGCGGGAAAGTTCTCCTTGTTGGGGACTTCAACGCCAGGACGAGCACGCGTCGGGCATTTCGAGACGACTATCATGCTGAGCACGTATGACCAGGACCTTATCGGATCAACACGGGCCTGTTACACCATATGGACACACGCTCCTTAATCTCGGCAAGATGCATGATCTCATTGGGATCGACACGTTAGCCCCGATCCTAGCAAAGCTATTCAATGACGCTGTTTGCCTTGGCTTCCCCCGCACCTGGACACTCAACACCATCACCCCCATCCACAAGGCAAGGGATCCCATGGACCCGAGTAACTACAGGACTATCAAGATTGGACATGTGATGTCCAAAATCTATGCAACTGTATTGGATGCGTCGGTCAGCTTGTTCACAGAGATGAGAGGGCTCAAAGCAGAGGGTCAGGCCGGTTTCAGGCGAGACCATATACCTCGAGCTCGTCTCATCACACGCCTACAGACACTGGGATTTGATCAGGAGATCATCTGGGCAGTCATGGCACTGTATGAGAGTCTCAGGCCGAGTTCAGACAGGCACAGGTTGGACAGATGAGATCTTGAGTACCATAGGAGTCAAACAGGGTTGTCCCTTATCACCGACCCTGTTTGGCCTCTACATCGATGAGCTTGAGACTTTCATGGGGGTGTTTGCAGGGACCGGTTGCTCACTTGCTGAGATCATCATCAGGATTCTTCTTTATGCAGATGACGCGGCACTCTTGTCGTCCACACCCGAGGGGCTCCAGCGACACCTGGATGCACTGCAGGCTTTTTGTTTATCCCATGATTTGGAGGTCAACCTTGGCAAGACCAAGGTCATGATCTTTAACACCTCTCGAGCAAACATGCAACGGAAGCACATTACTTTTACTTTCGGTGGGTCACCAGTTGCGATCGTATTCTCATACACTTACTTTGGGGTCATCTTCTCCGACCCGATCTTCACGATGGGACCAGCGATGCAGGCAGATTGAGCAGGGGATACGCCTCACTGGCTCGACTAGAGAGACAATGCTTCCACTCCCACTTCCATGACCCTCGGACCAAGGCTCTTCTCTTCGACTCCTTGGTCAGACCAGCCGGTATGTATGGCAGCCCTTGTTGGGGGCCTGACATGTCAGAGATAGAGTGGACATGGGTGGAGCGCCTACAAATCCTCATGCTCTCACGAATGATCCGAGGGAAACCATCTGTACCACATCACATCATTCAGGCCGAGTTTGGTGCTTCTCCACTCCAGCTAGATGCAGCCTTTCAAACCATTATATATCTACACCGGGTTAGATCATATAGGGACTGCACATCAGGGAGACAGAGGTTGCCATGGTTGGCTCATGGAGGTTGGCAGCAGAGGGAGACGAGCGATGTTGGTATGCACGGACTCACAGATGGTTTGTGAGACTGGGGTTCCACATCGATAGGATACCTCCTTTTCAGTACAGTTTAGATGCCCCTCCGGTACTCCCACCCACCATCCCGATCGGGCCACACACCAACTAGGTCATTCGTGAGGATCTCCTGCAGCTACACACCTTTAGGACCTGGTTGGAGCCGAGGGAGCTTCCAGTGAAGCTGAGTTTCTACAGATATTATTGTCTTCGTATTTCGGAGGAGGGATTCATCACACCACCGGGATACGCTGAGCTTCATATGTCTCACTCACTACGGATCTCCATCGAACAATTTCGGGTATCATCACACCACCTCCGCATAGAGAGTGGCAGAGCAGAGGGGATTCCTAGGGAGCATCGCTTATGCGTATTGCGCGACTGTCGAGAGGTCAAGTGGGAGGAGCATTTTATTTTTGGGTGCCCAGTGTACTACAAGATCCGAGGTCGCTACCACTGCCTCTTCAGAGACAGCTCCGGGCTCCTTTCCAAATTCCTTGCCTACCCAGATCAGAGATGCCTCGCGGCCTTCATTCACGAGAAGGTCCGATACAAAGAGTACTTACTTAGGCGACAGGGCTTGGCCACATCATCAGACACCTCTTAGAGCAGGATCACAGAGTTCTTCCCATCGAGTGACATTGATCGTCCAGTCTCTAGCCGCAGACGTGACAGAGACCCTGACCCAACGACCACAGCACGACACACGAGACATCAAGGGGACACACAGATCACTCTCGGAGACCTCCCATCATTGTTTAGACCTGGGATACGTCCCACGGGAGTCACGGTGGCTCTAGTCTTGCGTCGAGCCTCTCGTCCAGGAGACCGAGACGTAGAGCACCCCTTGACGGGCACCAGCGTCCCATCACTGGCTATGCACCAGCTAAGGCGACATGACATACGGAGGATTCCGCTCCGCTCCAGTCCTTTTCTTTTCATTGTTACATCCAGATGTATTTGATTTGATTATGTATGATTAGACTTAGGATTCAGCATGGGTGATGATGCTCGTTTCATAGCTCCATCCTTACTATGACTTGTATCAGGTTTTCTTTCAGTTTCATAGACCCATCGGTCTTCCGAAGACTCTAATAAAATTTCTTTCTTTCTTTCTCATACTCAAGACACTAGGACCAAGCCTCTCTTGTTTGACAATTGGGATATATGGTAGTCCTTTTTGGGGGCCAAATTTATCTGAGACATACTTCTTCCATGTCGAGTCCTCTGCTGCCCGAAGAGCCCACCCATCTTGCGGGGGTATGCTCTACAAGGTTAATCGGAGCTACAGCATGATGGACCTCCTCCTCCTCATAGAGCTTGTCTTGAATCCTCACTCCTCACTAGGGAAGCCCTTTGTGGCTTCTCCAAGTGTAGGACAATGGGGGGGTCATCATGCCTCATCACGATGCCTTTGGACACTCCTCTATACAGCCCAATCCCTAACATAGAACCTGTTGAAAATCTCCAAACAATCATGGGATCACTAGCCAACGTAGACAGAAAGGTTTCTTAGAAGCCGGATGAGCTCTGGCTCCCACCAAGATTCACGACCCCGAATGGTGAAAATAAGCTGCTCCCAAGTGCCTCACTCTATCGTTGGCATGACTAGGAACAAAGCACCTCCTTGCTTGTACTCCTCAAACTCTAGATTGTTGAATCACCTCTAGCAATCCAAGAGTCCACATTGTTCTATGAGTTGTCACTAGAAGGGCCCCTCTCTCGGCAACATGCTGGTGCATAAATATTGAGGATCCCAATACCGTCATCTCGTAGTTGGATGGCCATCCACACTGATCGGCACCGTATCAACTCTCCTTGTCCCGACCAAGGCTTGCCCAAAAGAAACACAGTCTCCGTTGCAATGGCCTACCACCAAGGACCAAACCTCGAGACCTCAACCTAGGAGCACACGTGACACATCCATGTTTCCTAAGGTTCGTTGCTAAGAACATATGCTCCCGAATCAAAACATCTACAAAACACCTAATAGTGCCTTGTTGCAACTCCTATCTCATAATCAGACCGTTGCGGCTGCTGCTGACACAATCACAAGGCTTGGCTAGCAATAGGAAGCCACCCCACCACGCTTGGCCTTTCAAGAGATTTTCAACTCATGACAGCTGTCTAATCCCTCAATGGCAACCCCAATCACTCCCTTAGACACCTCGTACAAAACCTTGGACAAGGGCTTGAGCTTGAAATTTGCACCCGCAGCTCCCAGGCATCATTCATGACACAGACAAGTTTTGTCCAACAGAGCAGCATCTCAAACATCATCTTCACTTTCTGAGAAGCCACCAAGTGGGCATGTCGCTCCAACCAAGTGTTGATTTTAGGTGTCATGGGGGAGCCATTTTCTCTCCTATGCTCAATAAGGAAAGGTTACCCCTTGGCCCTTTCTTGTTCTCGTTTGTGGCAAAGGCATTGGATATTTCCTCCCCAAAGGCCGACCCCACTGTCCGGCCTAGTGGGGGATACACCTACTAATGCAACAAGATGATGAGCTCGTGGACTCAAAGTTTGCCGATGACACGGCCCTTTATATGGAGGGCGCCGCTGCCAGCCTAGAGAGGGTGAGACACCTCCTAGAGGTGTATTGCACGACGTCAGGAGCCAAGATCAACTAGAGTAAATCAATACAATCGTCATAGTATCGGAGGTAGCGCTCCGATGGGAGGTTGATCTTGGCTGCAAATGGATACCCCAAGGCCAGACAGTGCGTTGCCTAAGTGGGTTTTGACACCTCAACGGATAGCCCTTGTCACCATTTGGTACTACTCTCAAGAAATAAAGTATAATCTTTATTAGAGTTGACTTTGGTCAAAAATGTTGCCTTTCGTTAACTAAGAATAAGTTTAACTGTCTTACTTTTGCTTTGCATTGGGTAAAAGAGAACTGTGGGACGCCCACAAGGGACTAGGATTAGTCCAAGGACTAGGAATGCATGTATTTCGCTAGCCTTTAATGGGTTAAAGTGTTGGTATTTGTATAGGACTTGGAAGATGCTAAAGGCTCAAAAATGATGGAGCAACTGGCAAAAAAGCAAGTCCTACAAGGCAAAAAGCGCCAGGAAAGATGGCGGGATTAAAGAAGGCCCCACAGGGTTCTAAAAAGGACTTAAAAGCTACCCCAAAGCAGGCAAAAGCAGGAAAGCTCAGTTTAAAGTAGGTCTAGCTTTTTTTAGGCCAAGTCTATAAAAGAAAGGGCCTCAAAGCTTCTAGATTCATTCAAGAGTTATAATGCTCTTCACGAGCCAATTGTACAAAGCTTATTTCTACTGCAATAAAGACCTTCGGGGGGAGGGCCCAGCCCTTATTTCTGGGCCCTAAGGAGATGTACTATCTTCTTCTCTCTCTCCCTCTCGCCTTCTCCTGATGTGAATCATTCTTTCTATTCCTCCATGCCCTCCCACTGTGATGCGATGATTTTAGCATAAGATTCCTCTTCTATTTGCACGTGTGAGCTGTCTAGAAAGAGAGAACTTGTTGCGATTAGTATTTCAGCCATCAGAGGGCTGACAAGCTGCTGCGATTAGGGTTTCCTGCATCCCCCAGTGCTCCAAAACTTGCTGTGAATTGTTCCAGCTGGCACGCACCCCAAGGTTTCTTCTGGAAGCTGTACGGGCTGTGGGTGCACCTCCTGAGGCCCAGTTGCTGATGTTCTAGCCTTTTTCTCTTGTTTCTGGCCTCTACACCCGTGAGCTTTGCTCTCCTTTCTGTTCTCAGCTCCCAGAATCTCTCTCTCTCTCTTTTTCTCTCTTTTCCATTGGCTGGGAGTCATTTCTACACCCCTGAGGGCCTAGGCAGAGGATACATGCAGGAAAAGAGCTTGCCCCTCTTCCATGGACAGCGGGTATGGATATTCTGACTTCCTTTTGGATTGCATTTGTCATTTTTGAAGTTGTTATTGCTTTTGGGCCCTCTCTAGGCCATTTAGGTTGTAAACAGACACCCAGCCACAGAGGGTGTGCCTGGAAAGGTGCTAGAGGGACAGTGTATTGCAGTTCTTATGCCTTGAGGCTATTTGAACACTTTCTGGGACTTGAGGAATGCATTGCCACTTTCAGTGGGGCACGGTCAGTATGGAATGCCCTAGCTATGCCTTGACAGTTGGGTTCTAGTGACACCTAGGAAGTGGATGCATTCTAATGCCAAGTATTGGCTTGGGCAGTGGACTACTAGTGTAGCAGAGTGCAAGGGTGAGCCCTTATTGTAATTACACAATTGCCATTGCCTGAAGAATTAAATAAATGCGCCAAAGTGTTTGGGACCAATCGGTGTCCTTGATGTTTGGTTCCTGATAGGGGCACTCTAGCCTCCCTTTCAGTGTTTTCAAAGTTGTTTCTAAGTGGAATTTAACTAATGGAAGTGGCTGGAAATGTTGCAATGTGGCTGTGAATTAAGTGTATGCAAAGTTAGTTACAGTTTACTGCTCTTTAGTTAACTGAAGGCCGGTTTCAGTAGTATGCCCTTAGTAGGACAGAAAGGTACACTCCAGTTCATCCCAAATTCAGTCATAATCTTGAACAAACAATATCGAACTTTTAGAGAAGAAAATGTTAGAGACCTTTTGTCAGCTTAGATGTTACTCACCTTGAATGCCGGATGCCCCTAATACAGGAAATACACATCACATCTATCACACATTCGAATAATAAACATAACCAAAAATTGTGCAGGTGATGTGTAAGATCTTTTACAAAAAAGAACATGGTTAGACCTTTGGATCATACATATGCAAAATGAAACAAGAGGATGCAAGCCTGCAAGTATATAATCATGAATAGTTAACAGCTTAAATGGTACTCACCTTGAACGTTGCTGCTGCATCAGACTGAACATCGAAGTTTGGAAGCTCCATGTAGCCAAAAAACTTCCTTAAATTATCTGATTCCAGAACATACCTGCAACCATAGAAGTAGATCTTGGACACTAAGCCTTAGCATGGACACTAGGAGAATCAAGTTGCAACATCTTAATAACAATTTAAACCGTTATGCAGGAATTTGCCTCTTCAGAAGAGGCTTTTAACAGTGTGACCATACAAAGTTATACTCCATATTATGCACATAGATGACATTGTAAGATAGAAATACACAGCACTTCCAACATATTCTTCGGTACGACATAAACCCAAGTAATTACCACTCTTCCAGAAGGGGTATTTGTCACCACAAATTGATGGAATTTGTGATCTACCCTTTGATACGTCCCCCCCCCCCCAAACCCCCAAAAAAAAGAACACAGAAAATCAAAAGCAAGCAACCATAAAGTGGTACAACATTAGCTTCCTAGCATGTCAGAGTGTGTCGAAACCCACTGTCACCATTGTGCAAGACAAAGATCAATGTATGTTGTAGCAAAGCATGTTTGAACGTTTCAAAGAGTATGAAAGCAATATATACTACAATCCAAAGATTCACCTTGCAGCACTTTGATGTCTTATGCACTCTCGAAGCATTGTACCATAGTGCAGTGCCATGTCCGTGTCCTCATAGCTGCCATCACAAAACAATATTTCCTTAAATTCAGAAACAGATGATGCACTTCCTCGCCTTCAAAATAGCTCCACTGATTCAATAAAATATCTCTCTCATATAAATGTCAGACACGATTTGACTGGCTTCAGGTTCACAAAAATGTCAGACAATATATGACAGTTTTCTAATATTTCTCTTATATAAACGTCAGACACAATTTGACTGGTTTCAGGCTCACAGAAAACAATATGACTGCTTTCAGGTTCATAGAAACTTCAAATGACTTTAGGCAGTCTTAAACTGCAACTCAATAAACCAAGATGGTCCTCCCAAAAACCCCCAAATAAAAACATACTTTTCATTACGCTTACAAAAAACACGGGCACATTAAGGTTCAACACAATTGCAACAACTCTTTCTTACATTGAAGTAAGCTAGCTGTCTTTACCTTAAACAACTCTAAACACCTGAATATGTTCTGGACACAATTAAAGTCATCAAGACACTAGAAAAGATCCATATCTGCTTCACCTTTGAAGCGAAGGATGTGGTAGTTTCATAATACAAATACTGAAGTTTCGAATTTGAAAGAACGATACTGGAATGCATGTAAGGACTTGGGGAATGAGGGAATTCTTATAACTGGATTCGGAGGAAACACTGATTCTGTGAGAATGCCAAGCTTTAACTCCAGATCATCACAAGACAGCGGAAACAATACAACAAGATTCCCAGTAAGCTCTTGACAATATATGAAAGCAGTACGATAAGTCTGCTTCCTGACCTACTTAAAGCATGCTACTACTATGAATATTGTAGATAGAATATAGTACTTGGGTGGCTGGAGAGGTTGCGGGCCGCCAAGATGTTTACTTCTAAGGCGTCTTAATTTATTAAGGATATTTCTATTGTTATTTGTATGATGTGTACTAGCCAATATCGACCTAAAATTAGACAATCTAATAGAACCTTGCACAAAATCATGAGGTTTATTCAAATTTGATCTAGCTAAGAAACGAAATCAATCTCTACCACCGATTTCTCTTCATAGTGCCTCATTCCACGTCATTATGGATCTGAACTGAGTCAGACAATTTTGCTGGACAGATGCAAGTCCAGCGGAGACCACCATGGAGGGACCTCTCACACATCTATGCAACTCGCAGCGTAGGGACGAGCAGCACTGGTACACACGAGTATCCAGATGGTTTCAATCGCAGGGCATGGCATGTTCGAGTCAATTTCCTGCAAAATGGGTGTGATCCCCAGAAGTAACATTCCATTCTACTGCCTCTCACTTTGTCCCAATCTCAAGATCTAGCCTCAAAATAGCTATCCTGCACATCTCCTTCCTTGGACAAACTGTTTGCAATATCAAGTTCATCAATATCCCAAAGGTGCTCCATGCATTACTTAATCCTGATGGCACCACCTTGAACTCACATAAGCCTTGTTTCATACAAAAGATTGGTTATTCACCCTCTTTGCCGCTACTCTGGTTGAAACCCAACCAATGTTCACACAAAACCTTGGTTTATTGTCAGGTAACTTGTCAAACTCTGACCTGGTTTTTAAAACAATTAAGGTCATAAAACTTCCAAATTTTGCGTGCGTAAAACCTCCAAATACATCTGAAAAATCTCCAGGATAAGTAGACTTCCTGTCCTTCAGTTATAAAGTTAAGTGCAGTGTGTTTCCAAGCACCCGTTCAATCTTTGCCAATTTTAGCTTTCTAGCACAGCATAGTCAGTTCTACCAGTTTTCAGACAATGTTCTCACGTATGGTGGTCTGCCAGGCGTTTTCAAAGAATTCAATTTCAATTCACTGAATCGCATACAAAACGCATTGAAATGGTGTTTTACAGACCCTGTCACAAGAATATCCAGCAGATCTTTATTTGCTTCCAGGTAATCGCTAGCAATCAAGCGTGAATGAACTTGCTGACGTTGTAAATTTGCAACAACCTGAGTAGTATCTTTTCTTGCCTGCAGAACAGATCACATGTTACATCAAACATAGTCCAAACTCCTGAACAAACAGAACATGAGCTGCTACAAGTATGACCTGAAAAGTTGTCACAGAGAAAATAGAAAACGAATGACTGAAGCATCAAAAGCACACCGACCCTAAAGAAAGGCTGACAAGAACGTGGTCAGCTTCTAACGATGAGAAAGAAAAGGGGACTACTGAGAAGAGCTGCAACAAGGAGTGCCTGACAGCTTGTCACGATGAGAAAGGAAAGGAGACTATTCAGAATCCGGGCCCAAATAGACCAGAAAGGGAACAACAGTTTACTCTAAGCAACACAAAGTACAGTGAACGATCACCTGGGATACTCGGCAAACCCTCTTACCTCCAGATCAAGCTTTGGCAGACACACAACAAGAAGTCTCATTGTGTTATCACGGAAGAACTCCTGAGTTAACTGTGCACACGCCTCGGGAACAGGTTCACTCTCATTGTTGCCATACAGTATAACCTTCATATCCCTGATACTTCTCCCCAACTCTGCCATCTGGGACGACACTCGAAACACACAACTTCCATCAGCGCCCCAAATATGAATCAAAGGGATCCCTAACAACACTGCTCCAGCGGAAAAGCTTTGGTACATGACAAAGAATCCAATTGGGAATTGATAAATATGGTGCAGGGAAAGGGACTTAACAATGAGAAGGCATAAGCATGAAACACACTACGAGTGTAGAATAGTAAAAGATTGCATTTTGCGGAGGATCAATGCTAATACTTCGTAAGGGAACATTGCCCACTGTCGGAATTTACTGACAATTGAACAAATTTTTCAAAAAGCAGACCACAGAATCATATGAAATAATTGAAAAGGCCCTGCCAAATCGAAATAGTGAATTCTGAAGAGGATCAAGAAGAGGAACTCAAATTACAAAAATCTCCCATTCGTGCCTAGTTCGCAGCGGCTAACCGGCGCAAACAAGTGGGAACCCCCGTAAGTAAGATGTAATACAAACGGTGACCATCATGTTGTTACATACGATCCGGTGCATAAGAACCACAATTCTGACGTGCATGCGTACGGCCGACGATGGAAAAGCGTACAAAAAGCTAAATTTACCTTACCTTCTCTTCCCTTTTGGGGTCACGAGAGACGGAGGAAGCTTCGACATAGGAAAGAAGCTCCCGCGCGGAGCGAACGATCTCTGCGGGAGTGCGGGGCTTCGATTTGAATATCCCCTTCATCGGGAACAGAGCTAAGGAGGAAACTGGCTGGCAGAAAAGGTGTGAGAGCGGATCAAAGCCAGAAAGGGGATGATGAGAAGAGCAGAGCAGCAAGAATCAGCGATGGCGAGGCTGATGGGACGAGCTCAATCGAAGAGAACAGGGAAAGCGGAGATGATAATGATGATGAACAGAAAAAGCCACTGAAAGTCCATTCCAGTGACTGTATTGAACATGATGATGACGTGGCGCCTGCTGGCAGAATCTTCCGCCCGACCCCTCCCCTTGTCTCCCCTTCTGCCCACTCTTACCCCGCCACGTGTCCCTTGCCCTCATCCGACGTGGACAACCTTACCACGATCACTACTACTTTGTGGTCCCCCCATCACATTCTCTCTACCTGCACTCTCGACTTCACATCTTCACCTAACGTGGATATGCCTACAGAGTCTAGAAACATCACCATCTCTCGCCGTCTCCCTCCTGGAACAACATGCCGCATTCACATCATGTCTACTCTCATCACTTGCGCCATCCTCTATACATGATGGACCTTCCTCGAGGAGGGGTGCTTTGCACTATACGCACTGTGAAGTTGTCGTTTTCCATAGATGGTATGTTAGATGGTTAAACCCTGCTTTCAGGGCCTAACTTCCCATTGGGAAAGGATGTAGTGGGCAACCAATGGGGACTACCTTATATAACCAAACTTAAAATAAGACATTGACAATGAAGTGACCAAACACAAAAGGCACCCACCATCACAAATGCAATGTAGGCACCCACAAGATCAAGTGGATCAAAGCAATAAGCTAGACGTACAAACTTGTTACGAGAATTTGAATTATCCCATTAATTTAATCCTTCAGTATTTAGTTTAGTGAGATCCAGCATTGTTGTTGCGCAGCTGATGCATGTGTGCTCGCTGTTCCGTAGTGATGCATGTGTGCTCCTACATGGCTGGATATACAGCTGCGGCTATATGAGTGTGTAGCATTGTGTGCACCACTTACGCAATAACGGTATGTGTAGCATGCGTGCACCATCCGTACGATTTTATTCATGTGTAGCATCAGGTGCACCATGAGATGGTATGTGTCGCATGTGTGCACCATTCATCTGTGATTTATTGATTTCGCGTTGCTATAATACTGAAAGGTTGATTGATTGTGGTGATTAATTCCAAGGTTATCTTATGCTTGAAATATTTCATTACTATTGATCGTGTGAATCCAGGGGAAGAGTATTTGATTGGGTGATGGCATCTGGCAAGCATGATCCACCATATTTTGGGCGCGTAGGCGCAACTCCAGTGATGTGGGGATGAATAAGGCTTATGCCTAATTTTTTATATTACAAAAGCTTATGTACATATTTGAATTTTGGAATATTAGTGGCTTGGCTAAGTGTATAAACTAAAGTTAGAAAAAGCCAGCTATTCTAGAAGGTGGGGGCTTTTTGTAAAAGGGTGCATGGAGGAAAGCACAGAGACTTTTGTATGATTTTTGCTTAGAAGCTTTTTGGGGAATATACATAAATACATAGGAGGTGGACGGAGAGCACCACTCCTATGGGGGGAGATTGTACCCAGCACGCTTGTTCTGTCTCTTCCATTTATGAGTTTCAAGAGTATGTGTGTATTTTCGAAGAGTGTTGCTGTGTTTTTCAAGGATTTGCAGGTTCCGCGAGCGTTTTTCGTCGCAGTGGTATCAGAGCCAGGGTTCATCGTCCATAGCACGGGAAGCACACACAACCCGCATCCTCGAATAAGAAACCACAGTACGGATCAAATTGCGGACACTGCGCACAAGAGCGCAACGAAGTTCAAAGCAACAGAAGCGAACAGCGCAGAACGGCTCGTAGGTAGGAAAACGTGCGGTGAAAAAAAAGTCACAGCAAAAGAAGTCAGTTGTACGTAGACAGACCGAAGCTTGTGAATACACATGCGCGCCTTAGCTCCTCCAAGTGTACGACAAAGGTGGCGACCAAGGCATAGTCCTTGGCATACCTGGCACTGAAGGCACCCTTGGCTGCGCGCAAGGAAGCCTTGGGAGATTGCTCTTAAAACTTCTCGGGAGGTCCCCCATCCTGGTACTGTTCTAGCTCAAGTCCCCTTAACAATTGGTGACTATCCACTAGATCAAGTCACTTTGTCACTCTATTCTTTGAAGTTCCTAGTCATAAAGATATCCTTCAAGCCAAAAGTGCAAACAAGGGAGCAACCCAACGGATTTTGAAAGAGGAGAATCTCAAAAGCAAGTGTTCACAAGAGCAGGAGGCAGTCTACAAGTGCTATCGGACGGGAGCTTTGCTTTGTAACTTGCAACGTGGATTCACTTGTTGGAATCGTGTGAGTTCGAGAGCCCACAGAGGTATTATTCGACAAATAGCCACTTTCAAAGCTTGGAAACCGAATTGAGATAAGTCTTGTATTTGTGTGTATTTCCTTTTATAGTGATTTCTTCTTTGTACCATGCACATACTTAACTATGTCTGGAAGGCGTATTCCATCAGAGATAGGTTATCCTGAACATCTACATCATGATGAGGATGTGGAAAACGATCACCATCGGTCAAGAAGAAGTTTAACACCGATGACACTTACTGAGGAAGAATGGCGAGAACGCTATCAGCATAAGAAGCAACAATGTCAAGAGATTGAAGATGCTCTACGCCAAGTGACGACAACTTGGAATTCACCTATATTGATTAATGAGGAAGAACCTATGCATGCATTAGATTCACTGGATGCATGGAAACATCATGCATGGGACCTTCAATAGGAACTTGAGTACATGCGCAACATGTGTGACACGTATAAAGCCAACGAAGAACATGCAAATCAAGTGTTAAAAGAGATGACTGAAGTCACAAAGAAGCATATGAAGGACAGAGATGATGCAAAAAGTGAAAGCAACAAATCATTAGACACCAGTGATAGTGAGCGTGGAAGAAGCAAGGCGAGACATCAAAGGAAGAAGAAGCAACATGTGAAGACTTCACTACGATGACATCATGACACTACTCCTTCACATGAGTCCACCGATGAAGACAACGTGGGAAAGGCCATCTTGAAAGCACTCAAGCTTCATGATAAGAAGAAGTCTGGTAAGATTAATCGCAAAACTTTTTCTTTTTCAAAATATGATGGTAAAAGAGATGGACAAGCTCTACTTGCATGGATTAGTTTTTTCAATCAATACTTTTTGGGAAAACGGTATGAAGCGATCGAGAAGGTAAAACTTGCTGCGAGTCACATGACAAGCAGTGCACAATTATGGTGGAGTGTGGTTGCCGAAAGCACTCATGTTCCAAAGGCATGGGAAGCATTCAAAGATAAAATCAAGAAGCGCTTCCTACCTACACAGTTTAAAGAGGATACTCGCAGGCAATGGCGAAGATTGAGGCAGTTGGATAATGAGAGTGTGGACACATACACTAAGAAATATCTTTCCTCTCTACTTCAATTGTAAACTATTGAGAAAGTGTCCCAAAAGGAGCAATGTCATACCTTTGTCGAGGGTTTATGCCCTACTATTCGTGCTGATGTACGTATGCTTCGACCATCTACAGCTTCTGATGCTATGGATTTGGCATTAGAGTCAGAAAGAAAGCAGGGAAGAAGCTTTGCTACTCGCACCCCTCGAGCAAAGAAGCATACTTCATACTTCAAGCAGGAGGGTGTAAGAGGTAAAGTTGGTAGATATGATGGTAAGTCTAATTGGAAACCTGCTAAGTCACGTATTAATCGAAGAACCAAAGAACTTGTCACATGTTACGAATGCAAAGAGAAGGGACACTACTCTTATGAATGTCCAAAGAATCCACTTGCTACACACAAGACAGGTACCCAAGCAAAGAATGCTACCAACAACAATAGAGGCAATGGAGGGAAAACCAATGGACGTACCAACGGTAATAGTTAGCGCAACAACTCCGCACGGATCAACTACATTGATGATGGATCCCATGATAAATCTTTCAAGCAAGAGGGCGAGGATGAGGACAACGACACTGAAGATGCCGACTACACCCGTTCAGGTAAGTGTTATTCAGGTAAAAGTGCATCTTATTTTCATACTTCTTTGTTACATATGACTGCACTATTACACGAAAAAGAACATAGTGTCTTATTTGATGATGGAAGCACCCATGATTTCCTTTCGCAACATTTAGTTGAAAAGTTAGGGCTCGCAACCATCAAAACAAAATATAAAGTCAAATCAGCTTTTCAAGGATCGAATTATAATTATTTGCAAATGGTTAAGGATCTTGAGGTGACTTTAGGGCCATTAGTTGAGAGCCGTGATTTCTTAGTCGCTCCTTTGCGTGAGCAAGATCTCGTTCTAGGGATGCCCAGGCACGTCGATCATAATGCCAAACCTGATTATCTTGAACGCACCATTACTATGACTCAAGGCACTGAAACTATGACTCTAGAATGCAACAAGAATCTTCCCTCTTGGCCTATATTGTCACATACCCAAGCTAAAAGAGCTTTGCGCAAATGTGAGAAGACATATCTTGTTATGGTCAATAAGATTGAGGCTAGTCCTTAGACTAAGAAAACTAAGCAAGAGCCTTTAGATCCTTTTCTAGCTACCTATGACGACTGCTTTATGGAAGACTTACCCCTTGGCCTACCTCAATCTAGACCTGAGGATCATAAGATTGACCTTATTCCAGGTAGCGCACCATCATGTAAATCACCATATAGACACAATCCTACTGAGCAGCAAGAGATTCAATCGCAAATAGAAGATCTTTTGGCTAGAGGCCTAATTCGACCTAGTAGCTCACCATTTGGGGCACCCGTTCTTCTTGTCAAGAAGAAAAATGAAACTTTCCGAATGTGCATCGATTATCGTGCCCTAAATAAAATCACAGTGAAAAATTGATACCCCATTCCGAGAGTTGATGATCTACTCAACAAGTTGAAAGGATCCACAATCTTTAGTAAGATCGATCTTAAGTCAGGATATCATCAAGTGAGAGTGATCGAGCCCGATATTTTCAAGATTGCTTTTAGAACCCAAACTGGTCACTATGAATTTCTTGTTATGCCTTTTGGATTGACCAATGCACTTGCCACATTTAGTCGGATGATGAATCGTATCTTCCTACCCTATCAAGACTTTGTGGTAGTTTCCTTTGATGATATCATGATTTATAGCAAGAGTCGAGAGGAACATGAGAAACACTTGGATCTTGTTTTCTCTCTCTTACGTGAAAACCAACTGTATGCCAACCCGAAGAAAAGTTCTTTTTTCCAGCCTGAAATTGAATATCTTGGACACATTGTTTCAACTGAAGGCGTTCGAGTAGATCCCAAGAAGGTAGAAGTGATAGTAAACAGGCCACAGCCTAAAGATATCCATGAGTTATGATCTTTTCTAGGTATGTGTAGTTTCTATCGCAGATTTGTTAGAAATTTTGCACACAAGGCACATCCATTGACCGAACTACTGCGAAAGACTCGTGCTTTCTCTTGGGGTGAGCAGCGCACTTTAGCTTTTCAATGACTTAAGGGTGCAATGACGCACACACCAATTTTGACCATGCCGGACTTTATGAGACCCTTCTTTATCATGGTTACTGATGCTAGTGGACAAGGTTTTGGGACTGTGCTCATGCAAGATAACCATCCAATTGCATTCGAGTCACGTAAATTAAAACCAGCAGAGCTAAACTATTCCATGTATGATAAAGAATTAGCCGCCATGGTGCATGCCCTTAAACTCTGGAAACACTATCTTATGGGTTCCGAGTTACTCATTAAGACTGATTACCAGAGTCTTCTTACTCAGCCGATGATCTCAGATCGGCACATTAGGCTTTATTGACATCTTTAAACCGATGATCCAATATCAACCAGGCAAAGACAATGTAGTTGCCAATGCATTGAGCCATCGACCTAGCATAAATAATATCTCAGTCATCGAGGGAGACCATTTCGAGCCTATGAAGGCAGACTATCCTACTGATTGAGACTTTTTAAAATTTTGGCATAAGATTAAGCAAGCTAATAGTACCCCTATGGCCTCGTATTCCATTCATAATGACTATCTATTCTACAAAAAGCGCTTGTGTGTCACTGCACCATTTCGACGCTTGGTACTAGAAGAGGTACATCAACCACCCTACATGGGACATAGAGGCATCCCTGCTACGTATTAGACTGTAATTCAAGATTTTTTTTGGCCTAAGCTTAAAGTTGATGTTGCAACTTTTGTTGCACAATGTCTTATTTGTCAAAAAGTCAAGAGCTACAAGGTCAAATATCAAGGTTTACTTATGCCTTTACCAATTCCTGATGGCCCATGGGAGCAGAGTTCTATGGATTTTATTACTGGATTTCCTACGACTAGCTCAGGTTTTGATATGATTTGGACTATCATTGATAGATTTAGCAAGCAGGCTTACTTTATTCCTTGTAAAAAGACCTTGACTGCAGTTCAGGTTGCTCATTTGTTCATCAAGCACATCTTTATACAGCATGGCCTTCCAAAAGTAATCATGTCAGATTGGGATAGTAAATTTTGTAGTAACTTCTGGACCGCACTTTTTAACAATCTTGGTACCAAGTTAGATTTTTCCACTGCTTTTCATTTCGAGTCTAATGGCCAAATGAGGTCACACAAAATACTATTTGTGACATGTTACATGCTTACGTGTCTAGTCAGCCAGGCAAATGGGACAAATTTATACACATATTACAATTTGCCTACAACAACACTAAGCACTCTGCTACTGGCAAATCTCCATTCCAAATTATCTATGGAAAGACCATTCCTACTCCATTGACCCGCCTTAAGCACCAGGTAGAGACTGCTGATTGATTTATCGAAGATTTCTCTAGCATTTTGGCTACTGTCAAAAAGAATATCGAGCATGCTCAAGTTGTGTATACTGCACGTGCTAACAAGGGTAGAAAGAAAGTTGTATTTGTTGAAGGTGACCTAGTCATGTTACATATTGAGAAGCACAGACTTAAGAGTATTGAGACACACCATGTAGTTAAGTTTGCCCCTAAATCCTATGGTCCCTTTAAAGTTTTGGAGCACATTAATGACAATGCCTATTGGCTCGAATTACCACCCGATTGGAAAATTCATAATTCTTTTCATGTGCACGTCCTAAAACCTTTCCATGGAGACCCACTAGTTCGACCTATTTTAGACGATGCACCGTTGCTTCAAGGAGAGACCCAGCTCTTAGAGCCATACCAGATCATTGATCAACAAATCACTCAAACGCGATGTGGAAACTCGTATCCTACTTATCTTCTTACATTTAAGAACCACCCCATTGAGGATGCTAAGTGGATGCCCAAGCGATATTTTCGCCAATACCTTAATTTATTGACTACTTTTTTGTCACGCAATTGAGGGCAATTGTGATTTCAAGCAAGAGGGATGTTACGAGAATTGGAATTATCCCATTAATTGAATCCTTCAGTATTTAGTTTAGTGAGATCCAACATTTTTGTCGTGCAGATGATGCATGTGTGCTCGCTGGATATAGCGGCTACAGCTGTATGAGTGTGTAGCATTGTGTGCACCACTTACGCGATGATAGTATGTGTAGCATGTGTGCACCATCTGTACGATTTTATTCATGTGTAGCATCAGGTGCACCATGAGATGGTATGTGTTGCATGTGTGCACCATTCATCTGTGATTTATTGATTTCGCGTTGCTATAATACTGAAAGGTTGATTGATTGTGGTGATTAATTTCGAGGTTATCTTATGCTTGAAATATTTCATTACTATTGATCGTGTGAATCCAGGGGAAGAGTAATTGATCGGGCGATGGCGTCTGGCAAGCATGATCCGCCATATTTTGGGTGCGTAGGCACAACTCCAGTGATGCGGGGATGAATAAGGCTTATGCCTAATTTTTTTACAAAAGTTGATGTCCATATTTGAATTTTGGAATATTAGTGGCTTAGCTAAGTGTATAAACTAAAGTTAGAAAAAGCTTTATTTTTAGAAAAAGCCAGCTATTCTAGAAGGTGGGGGCTTTTTGTAAAAGGGTGCATGGAGGAAAGCACAGAGGCTTTTGTATGATTTTTGCTCGGAAGCTTTTTGGGGAATATACATAAATACATAGGAGGTGGAAGGAGAGCACCACTCCTATGGGGGGAGATTGTACCCAACACGCTTGTTCTGTCTCTTCCATTTGTGAGTTTTGAGAGTTTGTGCGTATTTTCGAAGAGTGTTGCTATGTTTTTCAAGGATTTGCAAGTTCCGCGAGCGTTTCTCGTCGCAGAACTCTAGGCATCAATGTAAAATAAAAAGAAGTTATGATGTGAATGCAAAATGCTTGCAATGCCAAACATTGGTAACAAGATAAATCCCCCCCCCCACACACACAAGGGGGAAGGGAGAAAAAGGTGAATCGTATTGAATGGGCCTTCCTAAAGTGAGAGAGAGAGAGAGAAATGGAAGAGGAAGGAAACAAATATTTAAAAACAATTGGAATAAATGCAAGTCCAAAAAAACAGACCCAAATTTGAAAGAAATGCTCTAAAGCCAACACACCAACCAATCAAGGAATTTGCAAAAAAAACACATCAAGAATTTGCTCGAAATTATTTTTGGCATCTCAAAGTAGAACATATGGTAGGCCAAAAAATACCAACAAAGGAGAGCCACCGAACCTTACAACGAACAAACCACAACGCAAACCTTCCCACAACCTTATAGACCTCTCCAACCACCTAAATGAGAGTGCGCAAGTGCACTTAGGCACTGCCTCCTAGTGTAGTGGTAAAGTAAGTACTTTTGGATGCAAAAGAGAAAGCAACTTTTTAAACTAAAAATGGCAACTTTTATAGGATGATCTCCATAAATGGAAATTTGAAACACAACTTAAATAATTTTTAAAAAATTTACACTTGGAAATTTACAAAAGGAGTTTTAATCCTCCACTACCTCTAAGGAGGAAGTGCTAATAAAGAGGAAGTGTTACCTCTAAGGAGGAAGTGCTAATAAAGAACGAGAACGCCAAGCATCATTGATCATGTTTAAAGGAATAGGGCTTAGTTGATCCCAAAATTTAGCAAAAAATTCCACTATGAGGCCATCCCAACCTGGGGATTTAGAACGTCCCAATTTAGTCAATGCCCCTTTCAACTCTTTATCTCTGAATTGCAATTCCAATGAATCCGTCTCCTTAGAAGTCATAATTGGATGGACATGGTGAAGAAAAGCATCTCTAGCGAGGTGATTTGTAGTAGATGTGAGCTGCAAGATGATAGAGTACAAGGGTCCCATTTAAGTCCTCATTTGAGGCACACAAAATCCACCCCATCTCTTCATTGTCATAGCCAAATTGCTATTGTAACAAGCCCAATAGAAGTAGAAAGGATTGAAGCCCCCTGGTAGCTATGTGTAATCAAGAAGCCTTTTTGTATAATTTGAATTCGTGTGCATCATGTCATTCTTTTATTGTAGTTGATAACTCATCAAGGTAAGATGATAATTTGAGAAGCTTGCATCCTACAAGTCATCCCTCAATTTGATAATGAGTTTCTATTGTGCATCGTTCAAGGGAGGCTGGTTAATATCAAAGCATATCATGTTTTCCAACTGTTGTTTTGTGTTTTTGTACATATAATCTTTTTGCCAATTAGAATTGACATATTAAGTTGAGCCAAACTACTCTATGTTGTGACAAATGCATGCTAGAATGAAGGTAATTTAGGCAATAGCATCACACACCTATTACAAAGGTGTAGCATGCTAGGATGAAGGTAATTTAGGCAATAGCATCACAAATGCATGCTAGGATAGGGCTAGGATGAAGGTAATTTAGGCAATAGCATCCATTGTACGTTGTTCAAGGGAGGTTGGTTGATATCAGAGCATATCATTTTCTCCAACTATCATTTTGTGTTTCTGCACATAGAATCTTTTTGCCAATGAGAACTAGCAGATTAAGTTGAGCCAAACTACTCTATGTTGTGACAAATGCATGCTACTAAGGTTTTGTTGCAAATAATCGCTTCCTTTCCCTCTCCACGACTTCCTCTCCCTCTGCTCCTCTCCTCTCCTCTCCCTCTCCCTCTCCCTCTCCCTCTCCCTCTGCTCACACCTCCCCTCTCCCGCCTCTCCTTCCACTCAGCCCTACCCTCTCCCTCTCCTACCTCTCCTTCCACTCAACCCTCCCCTCTCCCTCTCCCTTTGTCTCCGTCTCCTTCCCCCCCTCTCTCTGTCTCTTTCTTCCTCTCTCTCCCCTCTACCTCTCTGTCCCCCTCTCTCCCTTTGTCTCCCCCTGTCCCTTCCCCTCTTTGCATTCCTCTTCCCCCCCCCACTCCCCCTCTTGTACCCGTTGTGTGGTGGCAAAAGACTATGGAATGGTGAATTCTAGTCACTTCTCCAACACCCTGCACCTTAATATTTCCTGTTGTGCTTAGGTTAATCAACCCCGGTCCCCCCCCCCCCAATATCAACAAATTAATTTATAGCCAGTTTCTTCTCACTTAGGGGCCCTATTACAAAGGTGATATGGCAATATCGGCATAATTGTGAGATCAAGCATGGTCTTTGCATTTATTCTCCTAGATTTGGAGTTTCAACATCTATCAATGGACATTGACTTGAGTTGTGATGTTAACATGATCATATGTGGCCTTTAATTTGTCCAAGATTCTCTTGGAAGTGGATAGCCTGGACCAAATTGTACTTTTGATATGAGAAAAAGGATGATGTCATAGCACCATTTGGAGTTTGCAAGAATCCATTTTGTGTTCATGTCTAGTAGAAGTGGGTCCACATAAATTGCCGTTTACATGATCCCACAATTTAGATCAAATAGATAACATCCCTAACTTAATAAACCATTTTTATTTTGCATTGAAAAGCTTCTCTATTAAATTAGATGGCGCAACAGAACAGAAACTAAACAAAGAATAGAGAGTACATAGCAAAATGGAGATGATGAACAAAATTTTCCTTCAATACTGATGTAGTATAGATGATGGCTCCGTCCACCTGTGCGCTCCCACAGTGGAGCTTATATAGCAATCTAGACAAATACTAGGTGAAGAGCTACTAGCTGGAAGATCTCTGCTGAAAGATCTGATCTAGTACAATGGACTGGGGAGGTCGCCTCTTTATAGCTGTGAGGGTGATAGTCGGATCAACGTAGTCGGTGGAACTGACCAGTCAACCTAGTCGGTGGAATCGACTAGTCATCCATGGAATATTCAAGGAATATTTCCTATACCATCGCCTCGGGGGATCTCGCCCCCGAATCCCCACTAAGGGGGCCGCTGGCCCCACTGGGACCCCCCACAGGCCCCAGCAAGAATAAGGGGCTCCCACACAATCACCTTTCTACCATCAATGGTCTCATTTTCAGGATCCATTCAGTGTCCCGGGCTCACATATGGCTTCTCCTCATATGGGGGCCTTACAATTTGAGCACCTTGGACCACTGGTTACCAAGAGGGTGGGGCATTGAGCATATCTAACACCCCCCCCAATGTCCACCCATAGTAGGTGAACTACCTTCTCGGCCCAATGCCGAGTCTCTGAAGATGACCCTGAAGCTGATCCTTCCCGAGTGCCTTGGTGAAGATATCTACTCCATTTTGCTCTGTTGGATAGTAGACCAATTCCACTATCCCGTCCTCGATCAAATCATGCACATAGTGATACTGAATCTCTATATGTTTTGTGCGCGCATGAAACATTGGATTTTTAGCGATGGCCATGCAACTTTGATTGTCGCACCTCAGCACAATTGCCTTATCCTCTTGCACTCCCATGTGCCATAAGATCCTCCTCAACCACACTGCTTCACATGTAGTAAAACATGCTGCCTTATACTCAGCCTCGGTAGAAGACAATGCCAGTGTTGGTTGTTTCTTACTGATCCAAGAGAAGATATCTGAACCTAGAGAAAAACAATATCCAGAAACTGATTTCCTGGAATCAACATCTCTAGCCCAATCTGAGTCACAATGACCAGCCAAGGAAGTGCCTGTACCATAGGTGATGCCATAATCAAGAGTGCCCTTCACATACCTAAGCACCTGCATCCTTGCATTCCAATGATTCTCCCAGGGCTTATTAGAGAACCTGCTCAAAATGCCAACATCAAAACTGATGTCCGGTCTGGTGTTGCACATATAGATGAGACTGCCGACCAACTTCCTGTACCTCCGTATGCTGGTGGTGAGGCATCCTCCATAGACAACCTCACATTTACCTCCATAGGTGTAGCTATCTCCTTGCACTCGGACATACCAAATGCCTTCAAGATCTCCCTTGCATATTTTTGCTCAAAGATGAAGATCTTGCTTGACTTCCACCCCCAAACAGTAGTGTATCAAGCCTAAGTCTGTCATCTCAAACTCTGTGCTCAACGCCTTTCTAGTCTACTAGATCATGTCTTCATAGTCACCTATAATAAGGAGATTATCCACGTATAGAACAATAATAGCAGATTTTCCACCTTTCCTGTACACATACAAGTTAGCATTTGAGGCACATCTTTTGAAGTTTAATTTATGAAAGAATTTGTCTATCCATTGGTACCATCTCTTGGAGCCTGTTTCAGCCTCTGTACAGAGCCTTCTTCAGCTTACATACCTTGTTCTTAGAATGGGGGGCCTCAAACCGTGGTGGCTGGGCCACGTACACCTCCTCCTTGAGGTCACCATTCAAGAATGTTGATTTAACATCCATTTGATAAATTGGCTACTTTTTATGAGTAGCCACCGATAGTATTGTGCGAATAGTGGTCATTCTGGTAGTTGGAGCGAAAGATTCTTGAAAATCAAACCCTTCAACCTGCGAAAATCCTTGTGCAACCAATCTAGCTTTGTACTTTTCCAAAGTCCCATCGGCCTTGTACTTTACCTTCCAAACCCACTTAGTGCCAATAACCCTTCTGTTAGGTGGTCAATCTACCAGCTCGCAAGTTTCATTCTTCATGATGTTGTCATATTCTACTTGCATAGCATTTTTCCAATCTCGGTCTACAAGTGCTTCCTCCAAACTCGCAGGTTTCTTAACTTCTGCAATGATCTCAGCCATCAAGGCCATATTGACTATGTGGGCAGAAGTGCTTCTTTGCTCCTCGATTCTCTGAGACTGCCTTGGTCCATCTGCATGCTGCTCAACAGACATAGGCATTTGGTTATCATGGTTGTAGAGCCGCCTTACCCATCACGACAATGGCTTTTCCGGTGGTGTAACAACAGGTTGGTGACTTATACCTTCATCTTCTGATATATCCTCCTCCTTTATAGCTCCTGGGATAGAGGTCCATAGTGAATTACCTCTTCGCTTGATGATAAAGTGGAAGAGCTCTTCTCTGCCTCCACTACATGTGGCTGCTCCTTGAACAACACATCGCGGCTCGCTACTATGATCTTCTTTGCCTCTCGGTCATATAACTTATAGGTGCTCTTCTCATCCAATAGCCTAAGAAGATACATTTGATGCTTTTTGGTTGTAGCTTGTTTTCCTTAGAGTGGTGTAATGGATGTTCTCCCTTGCTTTATTTTTTAAATTTTCATTTCAATTGGGTTTACGTGCTCTATAGCTCTTTTCGATGAGATTTTCAAGTATTGCAGTCTAGAGGGAGTTAGGAGTGTTTGATGTTTTTTGCCAAGGATTATTACTTCAGCTACCATGCCACTCTCTTTTATCGACTACCCTATCCTTTACTCATTTGGTCATCTTGAGTATTGTCTGTTCTTTATTAGTGAAGCAAGGAGTGATGGTTGTTTTTGGAAGATCTCCTTCTCTCTCCTTGATTGAGTTCTCTCTTCCTGTTGAGTTCTCTCTCCTTGATTGATTTCTCTCTCCTTGATTGAGTTCTCTCTTCCTGTTGGGGAGTCCAGGGCCCTTGATCCTCACCTATCCTTGTAGTTCAAGTGGTTTTCACTATGTTTGATTGTCAAGACTGGTGGCTGGTGGTTTTGTCGATGACACTCCTTAGCTCCCTTTGCACTAATTTTGACTAGCCATCTGATTCTTAGAGTTTGCACGGCTTTCAAGCTTCCTAGCTAGCTCTTCTTCACTGCTAACCTTGTATTCTAAGGGTGACACATTGGCAAATGCAGATACCTTAGAAGAAATGTCTATTCTGGTGGTCGAAATTGAGGAATTGCCCCACAAGATGCTACAGCTCGGTGCACAACTGCAACCAATATCTCTCCAACAACAGCAGCAACCAAAGCCTAAGGCAAGATCGGCACCAGAGCCTGAGCCTACATCAGCACCAGCACCGCCCATTGATATAATGCCAATCCATGAGCCACGAGGGGAGCTAGTGCCAGATCAATAGTATGACTATTGTACCCAAGTGACTGAAATACCATTGGAACAACCCCCCACAAGTACTACATAATCATCAGGATGGCTACATGGGCACCACTTGTATTAGCAATATCGCTAGTCCTCATCACCGTCTCTCATTCTCCAACATCAAGCTAGCCAAATGATCCAAATATCCAAACTATTCACTAGTTTGGCCAAGGAAGAATATGCAAGCGAATTGGATAGACAGACAGCAACAAAAATTGAAGACCAATTCTAGACAATCGCCATAGAGGTCAAGGCACTTAGGGCACAAATAGATGAGAAGGAGGTAGAAGAAGTGCGCATGAACCAAGCTCTCCAAGCTCAAGAGAAGGCGGTGAGGGATGTGACCTCTAACCTCCACCAAAGCCAAACATAGTTGACAGCAGCACTACAAGCACGGCAATCATACAGACCTACTATAACTCCTTGACCTCCGCACATGCTTAGCAAATGGAGGCACTGGCACAAGCTCGACTCACTCTAATTCACAAAGAAGAAGAGCTCCAAGATTGCCAAGACAAGCTTGAAGACATGCAACAGTCTTTGGCAATACGCACGTTCAGCATTGAAGAGCTTACAAGGGATGCATAATCTTAAAGGACCAACTTGCTACCGCTCAAGAGGCCAGCACTTCACAAGCACATGTCTTGGACCAATGGTCCAATAACACTAAAGACATTCCTCAACAAGCGAAGGTTACCTTGCAAATCAGAAAGCTTAAGGAGGCATATACATGGACCCATCTACCATAAATACAAAGAAAAAATGGATGAGATGCAATCCCAAAAGATAATCATCTCCAAGCTTGAACTCCAATGGCTAGTGCACAACAATGAGGTAATGGAAGACACCACCAATGAAGCCCCACTACAATGCACAATGGTGGTGTACCGAGAGCTTGTGGTTGCTCTACAAGTGGAAGATCACCTCAACGCATGAGTGCTTATCCAATGGAAGCAACTCCAAATCAGATCATATCCGCTCATCCAACAATCAAATGGGAACGTTCCATAGGGACCAAAACTTTGCACATAATTTTCCAACTTGTCCGAAGATGAGAAAAATATCTTCTGCCTGTCTATACATGCCAGGTTTATAGCACTCAGGATAGATGCTTTCATATGTATGCCTCATGGGTAGTCCTCCCCTCAGGGTTATTGCTGGTTTGTTGCCATTGCTACAAAGGCCATCACTATTATTTGCAAGGCATGATGTAACCGACATCCCACCCATGTAGTTGATGATCCCATCACACTAGCAAAAAGAAGTGTCGGAAGATGATAGGACATATCTCACATTCAACTTCCCATATCTAACCACTCTCTCTGCCAACCTCATAACCTCATTTACCCTTGCTGCTACCTGCTCTTAACCTTCCCTGAGCTCCATCCTAACATCTATTCCCTTCATCGTCTCTTTGCTCATGCCTCTTACCATTTTCAACAAACCCAACAGTCACAAACTTATGAGCCCCTCACACCTAGCTTCTTCCCTTCCCTTGCTAATCCTACCCTCGAGAATTACCAAACTGCTCAAACCATTTGCCCAGTTCTTCCCCCCCTCCCCTCTGCTCCCCCTTCCACAACTAACAATCTTCCATATTTCTCCCTTATGTCTCCAGATTCTCTCCTTGCCCCATCATCACCTCTGACACTACTTGTGCTACCATCAACAGAAAATGACACAGTATGTGATTTTGAATATCAGGATCTGGATAATCCAATTCGTACTCCCATGCCAAGTTCCAATGATGGGTATGATTTTGATGAGATACCACTTCCTAGTAACCCCGTCAAGGAATTTTAGAGCAAATATCATGATATGAAAACTTGAGGTGGATGGACCCTGGACAACTTCCCTGCCAACCTTCGTTAGTGTCAAATTAGTGAAGATTGGATAAGCAAGTTGGATCCACAACCTGATTGGCGCTGTACCAAGCTCTTTGATGTAATCTTCTTGAAAGAGTACCTACATGCACCTCCATGTCTCAGAACCCATCCCAAGTTCTATGCAATTCCACGACGTCAAAGATGGGAAGCCAACATACACACTTTGGATGAAGATCGCACCATCCTCTAGTGTAGAATGGAATATCCAAGGCACAATGATCCAAGCACTTCAGCAGTAGCATGAGCAAATAATGCACGGCAACATTAATCGCTTCCTTCGCCTAAGTGCTATCTTATGCAAAACATTGGAATACATTTTGGAGGTCCCATGTTACCTTGATAGCCATTTGCCTCCACTCAGTTTCAATCCCAATGAACGGATTGATGCTCAAATTACAAGCTGACTCTATCAAAGAGTCATCTTCTTAGAAGCATGCCCCATATCTCTGTCCGAACAAATGGTGGATACAGGCTACCTAGAAACTGAGCAAAAATTGTATGGTGCCAAGGCTTTATAGTAGGAAACAAGTTCCACGGCCACTTGATTACATGCATGGCAACCCAGCTATGTGCTCACATTAAGCCATAACCCGAGGATGGGTAATAAAATGGATCCGGGAGTATGTTGTCTCTATGCCAACATGGACTTAGGTAGTACAAAATGTGTGTGTAGAGTAGCTGCAAATCTCCACTTGTACTTGCATAAGGCTAGGAATAATCGCTCTTAGGAATCCTCAACATGCAAGTTCTACTTGCAACTCCTACATGCATGTTCTACATGCGATTCCTACATGCGAGTTCTACATGCAACTCCTACATGCAAGTCCTACATGCAATTCCTACATGCATGTTCTACTTGCAACTTCTACTTGCAACTCCTACATGCAAGTCCTACATATGATTCCTACATGCATGTTCTACATGCAACTCCAACATGCAACATCCAACATGTGAGTTCTACATGCAACTCCTACATGCAACTTGCAACTCCTACATGCAACTTCTATATGCAAGTTCTACATGTAGAAAGAGAATGTCTTACACTTCCTACATGCAGAGAGAGAAGCTCTCCAACTTGTATAAATACCCCATAATGGAATGAAGCCCACACTCTTTGGGGCATTGTGTTGAGTTCTACTTTGGTATTTCAAGCAATTGTCTCAAGTGTCCATTCTTCCTTGGACTCCACATCCAAAAGCATGTCCTAACCTTGCAACTCCTCCTCCCCTCTCCCCCAACCTTGCAACTCATCTTCTCCCTCTCCTCCTCCCCCCCTCCTCCTCCTCCTCCTCCTCCCTCCTCCTCCTCCCTCCTCTTCCTCCCTCTTCTCTATCTCCTTCCCCCCCATGCTCTTACATCTTCTTCCTCTCCCACTCCTATGCTCCCCCTAAACCCTTAACCTCTATGAACTACGAGGGAGACGAGTTCTCCACCATGTACTCTACCCTGAACCTTGGATCCTCCTTCTAACCCTAGAACCTATTCTAAACTCTGGAACCTCTTCTAAACTCTGGAACCTCTTCTAAACTCTGAAACCTCTTTCTAAACCTTGGAACCTCCTTCTAAACCCTGAACCTCCCTCTAACCCTTAAACTCCTCCTAAACCTTGCAACCCCCAATGAAGGTGAAAGACTTCATTACCTTAACCATGATGATGCACGTTCTTTTCATACATGCATGCACTATGTTTGCTTACCACACTTAAGCCTATTTCTCTCATCGGAATATGACTCGAGGTCCTAAGCTACACGTATACTACAAACAACAACCCCGATGTATTTGTAGGTGACAAAAAGCATCGGAACCCTACAAACTGAGAATACCGTGCTCTTCCTACGAAAGCCATGGGAAAGAGCCAAAAGCTAATGTCTACGAAAAATAACATTCTTTCTTATATTTTTGTGAAAATAACTTCAAAAAAAAAACATTCTTTAAAAAATAATCCTTTTAAATCACAAACGATAAACCATAAACTGAGAGCTTTGCATTTATCCATTTTGCATCCTAGTCTGGGTAGATATCAGCTGGCCTAAGCGAGCCCACCACCGACATTGGACACATTTTGAAAGGATATAAAAACTCACAAATTAATTTGGAAGCTTTCTTTATCCCTTTTTCCTTGTCCTTCTTTGTTTTTTTCGAGACTCCAAGCAGAGCTAGATTCTTGGGAATGCAAACAGTACGAGGTCGGCCCAAAGTATATATAAGAAATTACACTGCACGGTATGTTCACAATACTGCTCGATATGTACAAAAAACCTACGCAATACATGAAATAGACCATGCAGTATATACATCACCGCATAGTATAGATAAACACCAGGCAGTATACCTGCCTTTGTATCACACGATAAGTGGTTTTACCACATGGTAACTAGTTGCAACTGGTCCCTGTAAAAAAACATGGCAAGGTTGGTTTAAATCGTTTCAGGGCGGATCAAAAAAAGTTTAAAATGTTTTGATTCACCGATTTAAAATGCCCATTTTAATTCCCTCCCAAATCCTTGAATATAATTAATGGCATTTCCATCTTGAACAGAGGTGGTCTTTCATCTTGATCATTCTGATCCAAGATGGTGGTATGTGGTCCAAGCTACTCCTTAAAGTAAACTGGCTTTTGAAGATAGGGATGTGGATATGGAGATTCAAATGGATCCAGTTGATGTTGATGGATCTAGGGAAGAAGATGAAGATCATGATATAGGGGAAGAAGTTGGAAATAATGATATATTCCTAATAGAGGAAGGCAATGATCACAACATTGGGGAAGAAGATGGGGATCATGTATCACCTAATATTATTTAAGAGGGTGAATTAGAGGATCAAGTCTTAGGTAGTATAGACCCTGATGATATATGTGAGTTGGCCATAGAATTATTTGGCATGATGGACTGAGAGGACACAACCTTTGATGTCTTTGATGTAAATGCTACTATGTTAGTCTTTTACCATTAAGAGGGCTTCTTATCCTTGGACCTTTCACTTTTATGCTTGCATTCTGTTGATTTGTATATTAAGTTCATCATAAATATATGAGTATGGCCAAACTTGTAGGTCAAAATGATTTTTTTATCTTTAAAATGATCAAACTTGCAGGTCAAAATGATTTTGGTTCCTATCACAAAGTACTTTTTGAATTTTGTCAGGGAATTCCAAACTTGGTATGGGCGTTAGTATGTCCATCGATATCTAGAATGTTGCTATGAGCATCGATATGGGTGTCGGTCCCTAATTGTCGAAACCCCATCGATACTGATGCCCATATTGATGGACTCTACGCCTGTAAATCCTATTGACAGGTTGCCAATTGTAGTGGTAAAAACATTCTAAGGCCCATTGGGGTATAAGCATAAAAAATAGAACGACATGTTGTAGTAGTATGTGCTTGACTGAGGAAAAATAAGCAAATATGCATGCTCATCCATACAAACAATATTTGACCCACATGAATCTTTACAAGTGCATGCAAATTACTCTCACAAAAGTCTTCGCAAAGTATCATACCCATTTGATAGCTTGACATATGCTAGAAACCCATTGATGCATATTTCTTTACACTTGCAGATCACACATGGGAAAAAATAAGGAAATATACACGAATACCCATACAAATAACATACAAATCACATGAAACTTTTCAAACATGTGAAACATACTCAAATTAATGCCTCTACAGAGTATCATATACAAATACACATGAATTTTCAATAATGTGAAACATACTCAGGTTAATGCATTTGCAAAGTATCATGTTCATCCGATACTTTCATATATGCTTCGAATCATGCATGTAACTTTACAAGCTTTCTTATGTTCGAGGCATCAATTGATGGGTGGAAGGCCCCCCCCCCCCCCGTGTAGCAAATTATATATTCTCTACAAAATATCATACCCATCCAACATTTTGATTGCATGTGCTAGAGGCCTACTGTATGCATATTTCCCTTCACTTACACATAATGCATGGATAAAATAAGAAATATGCATGACCACCCAACCACCCATACAAATGACATCTAACTCACATGAAACTTTTCAAGCACTTGAAAAATGTTCATTAAACTATGAGGAATGATGACATAGAATCCAAACCAATAACTATATGTTGGTAAAAAATAAAAGAAATTTGATAATATTAAGAATTGATTAAGAAAATAGCTATTAAATGATCCATTAATGAATAAGGCATGCAAAGTGAATTAAAACAATTCCATGAATGAGTAGTTGAAGGGTCTACTAAGGAATATGTAAGATAACATTTGCAAACATTAGAAGAGTACTTTCAATTATGTAATTTACACATTTTTTACATAATTATGCTTATAAAAGATAATTTAGAATTGGGTTCTAGAACAATAATAAAAGTTTGTAAAGGATAATAAGATAAGAGTATTTATATTGGTCAACCTTGGATGCACGTGCTATATCGGGTTTTCACATAGTGGATCCCTCGGGGTTGAAGCACATAGTAGTTAACTTGTTAATAAAACGAAGCTCACAAAAAGATAATTCTATAATAAAAAGCACATCATAGTTATCACAAGGTTGTAGCATTACACAAATACCAAGAAAGATAATTGAGCTTGGTATAGAGTTAGAGCAATAGATTTTTTATATGTACAAGTGATGAACATATCTAGCTACATACATTAATGATTTTCAACATGAATCTACATTAAAAATAACAAAGAACGTAAGCATATTTACTCATAGTTAAAATGCATAATCCTATAGATCCACCATGCAATTGTATTACAAAAGAGAAAAGTGCATGCTTAAATGTGAGTGGCCATAAACAACCTGAGTTGAATATATTCCTCTAGGCACATCAATGAAGCAAGGAGGGACAATGCGACAAGTAGATGCTGATTAAATGTTTAAGATAAGAGATCGTAGCCATGCAATCTTAGTACGCTTGTGCTAAAGAAAACAAGGCATGTTGTTAAAGGTAATGAGAGGATAAAGTGAAGATCTCAAGGGGACATTATATTTCTAGTCATTAAAGACATGTGTTGTCCCTTCCCTAATGCCCTAAGCATTAAGAGGGCCTTTCATGATATTAGAACATCTTAAAGTCAATGAAGTGATGGGGAAAGTATTTTTTGTACGTATAGAATACTCTTAGAATTTTGAGAGCATTTTCCCAAAAGAACACTTTTGTAATGTATGAAAGAAGGGGTTTATGTAGAAAGAGAACTTAAAAGTCATATCAATTCATGTGTTGAAGTACAACATAGTCCACATGTTATTCGTTCTCACAAGTTTAAAAGGTAGCACAGAATAGGAACCTCACTAGATGACTAGAATTTTTTGTTTTGTTAAAAAATTCAATGATAAACATAAGTGGTACTCTCGTAGTGAGAGATATCGCTATGATTCTATTATTAGTATTGCATAATACTTCAAGCCATTTCCAATGGATGGATCTTCATTTGTAGCATGATTTGTCCATGCTTCTTAAGAGATACATCTTAAGAGTGTGAAGACATACAAAAATTATATAACTATTACGCTATTGTCAATGTTTGTACAGTAGCCATTGTTGCAATTATTAGAATCACCCATTCCAAAGATGAACCAACTAAAGGCTATAGTGAAACCCATATTTTATGATATTTGAGTGGGATACTCCTTTCATGCCTTGTACGTGTGATAGTTGCATATGTGACATGTGCCAAAATATTGTATATTTTCTTGAATCTATACAAGTTCTAATTAATAATATGTATATGCATAATTCTTTTATCATCTATGCTTTAGGTATTTCTTATAGTACAAATATTATCATGATAATCCATGCCAAAGCATAATGTTCCACAAGTAAGTAAACAAAACTATTGTGGGATTTAATAACAAATGAAAATCGCTATAGAATCTGTCCCTATAGAATCTGCATATCCAAGGGCCCAGGGGTATTAAAAAACCCCCCTTAGCACCAGTAAATGGTAGGGATTTAAGAGTAGCCATTTTCCTCTATCAAACTTCTTAATGGACTCACATACCAAGGATTTTACTACACATAACTTTCGTATGTCCATTCAAGGGGTAATAACAAAAACGTACTTCTTATATTCCTGTCTTCTTATTCAATTTTGAACTTTAATTTAGTGATAGATGTCAACTTAATAGATTAAAATGCTCTCCTTTTGAATGCACGTTGTATGGTTATATGCTTTGGTTGTACCACCTTGATAACATATTGATTTCTGTCGTTTGGGAGAAAGTATGATGATTTCTTAATTTTGACATTATAGAAAATTATGGCACTTTGAAAACATGTTGTGAAATTTTGGAGAACCATGTGAGTTGAAACACCAATGCTATACATAAAACTATTTTGTCGTGGTACCATAAAAAGTGATATTAGCTTAACGTATGATAGAATAGAGTATAGTATCCGATATATATCGGTGTTTAGATATAGTGAAAGCATTGCCCGAGCAAGATTGTACACCCCATCAATCTCATGAGACTATTTTTAGTTAAAGCAAAATCCCCCTTTCATTAAATGGCATAGAATAGCAATCATAAGGCAGGGATGGGGCTCCATTAGGCTCTAAGAGTTCCAATGTACATAAAGCAAGTAGGATATGCTGTAAAGAAGTGACATTGATGGATAAGACGTAATGATTGGGTATAGATGAGGTGGGAGAAATGAAGCACGCGTATAGTTAAAAAAAGGGAAATATGATTGACCCAACGAGTGTTTTCACAAAGACCATTTCCTTAACATATGCAAAAACCTTGAGTTAGAAAATTTAAAGGCCTTTTTTTTTGAAAATTTTAAGGATTTAAGGAGTACATTTGCCTTATAAGTTGCAAGTTTTAAAACCTTCTATTTCCAAAGTTTGAAGGTTAATTTCCAAAATTTGGAGACTGACTAACCCTCGGATGGTGTGAAAAGTGGCTCGTGTAACCATGACCCAAACTTTAGATCCAAACTTTTGTTTGTGCAGGAGAGTAGAATCTCAAAGGCTAGACCTTATGAGCTCGGAGCTCACAAAAGGCATTTTGAAACTTGGCTAAATGGTGCTGCTGGCAGTGTCTAATAGATAGGGAAGGACTGGCATACAAAGAGCTTTCGTGGTGCGCAAAAAACGAAAGGATGCAGTACACACACACATTCTCTCTCATATACGGCTCAAGACGTAGCGACTAGTATAAAGAACACGACCTGCCCATTCAGACTTATCCTCCTCATTTCTCCCTTCTGCATGCATTTGTTCAACTGTGATGCACTTGTCTTTCCGTAAAAGAGATATCCATCAATCCTCAAGCAGTTGTGTTGCGCTCGCCAATTAATTACACAAGGTACTAGCAAACTGTTTCTCTTTGTCTCTTTCTTTCTTTTTCTTTTGTGTCTTCATCTTGTTCATGCTCCTCATGACATCTTGCCTGACTGTCTTTCTCCTCGCTCTTTTTGTCAAAGGCCTGGAAGAGAAGCAATATCGCACACTTTAAGCTTCTGCACTTCCCAAGCAGCACGTAAGTAGTTCATCAGTTCCATGGACTCACCTAGTCCAACGGTGATCAATTGCCCTGTCTCAGGAGCTGATTACCACCTTACCACAGTGCAAACATCCGTTTCGCCTTCGGTCGGTCACACCGGTCATCAGCAAGCGGCAGCCCAAGAAATGCAGCTTGCACGCTGCCACCAACTTAAAGTGACAATACCTTCAATCGACGGCGAAAAGCGCCCTGAGAACATTATCCCGATGGGCCTACGTGAGATTGCTCTCGACGTCGAGCAAGAGCTCGTTGCACCCTTGGCGGATGAAAGTTGGCGTTCGCTGCAGCCTGAGAGCTATAAAGAGCGTCCCGCTTTAAAGCACATCACATACGTGACTCGTGAGATGTTCGACAACAGTTTCGACACCGAAAAGGACGAGAAACTCAAAGTAGATCTAGCTGCGGATGTTAGCGGCGTCTCCAACCAAGGAACCTCCACCTTCACGCAGGCGACCGTGAATTGCGTGAGCTTACTTTTCGGTAAATAGTGCTGCAAACTTCCAGCTCTCCTCTTCAGTCGATCTTCGGACGTGTTTATTCAAAAGTAGCGCGCGTTAAACAGACGTTTGCTTTCTGCAAGACGATAAGAGTCTCAAATTCATCAGGCTCTAACATTGCTCATTTCCCAGGACTCGGAATCCTTTCGTCTCCGTATGCGGTCGCTAAAGCAGGGTGGATGGGCGTTATTATATCACTCGTCGTATCAACCATTTATGCATACACCTCGTATTTGATGACGAGATGCCTCAAATGCCACCCGGATTGCTCCACTTACCAGGACGTCACCAAACTAGCCCTTGGTCGGAGGACACGGTTGGTGATCACAGCACTTTTCTACATCGAATTGACAGGCACCCTTGTGGGTTATTGCATCTCTGTTGGCGATAACCTTTCCCACATCTTTCCCAACTCGGAATTTGATCTGCCGGGCCTGAGCAAACGGAACTTCATGCTATTTGTTGCATCTCTTTGTATGCTTCCAACGGTGTGGCTGAGGGATCTCAGGGCGCTCTCTTTCACGTCGATGTGGTGTATTGTGAGCACCATATTGCTACTGATTGCTGTAATGCTGGCCGCAACCATCGATCATATCGGATTCTCCCACCCGATCCCAATCCTACGCCTTCAAGGAGTTCCAATCGCCGCTGGGCTCTATGCTTTCTCATATGGCGGCACCGGTGTGTTCCCAAGCATCTACAAGTCGATGAAGGATCCCACAAAGTTCACGCAGGTAGGTGTCTTGCTCCAGGCCCGCGACCTTCCTTAAGAGCTCCATTTTTGTCCTTCACTTCTTGCATAGTTCGGGTGAAAATATGTCTTCTATTCGTAACAGGTGCTGGTTCTCAGCTTTGTCATAGCGACTGCTTGCATTGCTGGGCTTGGTGTTGCTGGCGCGACGATGTTTGGAGATCAAACTGCCTCACAAGTAACTCTTAGCATGCCCATTCAGTTCATCAGCTCGAAGATTGTGTTGTGGATGACGGTGGTGACGCCCATGTTCAAGTTTGCGTTGCTGTTATCTCCCATCACCACAGCGCTGGAGACTGAGCTGCGTAGACGCTGGAAATCTTCTCCATCACTGCAGTTTGCAGTTGGAACGCTCATGCGCTCCATGGTCGTAGCTCTAATTGTAATCTTCTCCATGGTTTTCCCTTACTTCGACTGCATTGTCGCACTGATCGGCTCTTCCATGACGATTACAATCTGCATGATTTTTCCATGCATTTTCTACATCAAACTTTCTCCGAACACGCTTAGAATACGAACTCTTGCCATGATCTTCGCGCTGGTGGCTCTCGGCATCATTGCTGGAATGTGTGGTACTGTTGTTTCCTTCGAAGGCTTGATCAACAAAAAAAATAGCCACACCAATTGAGTCTATCACTTTTATATGCGTCCGCAATGCATCAAGATAAACCCCAACTTGAGGGAAAGCATTGTTGCTCCTTAATGACAAGCCTATATAAGAAAAAGCCGGTTTCTAGCTCATACATGAGATTTCTCCAGCTGTAAGATATCCATCCTATAGTATCCATGGTGACCTTCATGCTTCTCGCGAAGTGGAGTTTGACTCTCTGTACTTGAAACTAGTAAGATCTCGCAAAGGTTTCATCCAAATGCGCTTCGCAAACTTAAGAGGGGGTGGATAATAAGAACTTTTAGATCTGGATCCATGTAGGAGTGTTGTGAATCGATCTTTACCCTTTAGTATTCTTAATAAAGCATTCCCAATGCCCACCAATACGTTAAATTCTTTTTTAAACTATCTAGACATGTTTCTCTCCACAAAAATAGTCCCGACTACTTGAAGGGTTTGAATTGAAACACACCTAGCCTTAAAAGACCACTCCTTTTGAATCGCCGCTAAGAATAGGCCCTTATTCATAGACTGAGTTTTACTAAAAAAAACTAGATTTGCGGAAGGCAGTCTTTCCATCGTGGAGCAAGTAACTACTAACTTGAAATTGAAGCTGAATCCTTTTTATTTTATCAATTGTTTAAGGATAAAAGAGAATGAAAATAGGGAACATGAGACGTGACATAGGATCCATTAGGACTTGATCCTCCCTGCAAATGTCAGGGGTGGTGATTTATTATTGATTTTGTGATGTTCATATTTTGGAAGGTGAAGTCCAACAAATACATGAATATGGCGATAGAATAACTGATCCTTGTTGCAATTTTTATAATATCGTCACATGGACTACAACCATATGAATAAAGGTATAGTCATCCTTCAATCTCGCATCTATCTTGGATTTTCTTGCTCCCTCGCATCAATAACATGCATTAAATGAGAGGAATCTTATAAGAATTTAGATTAAAAACATGAAATTTTGAATGGATCAGTAATTGAAAATATTTATATTATAATATATAATATATAATAAATAATTATTATAACCACACTTAGTATGGGCAGGGAGGCGGCATGCTTCCTTTCCCAAAGAGTTATAATTCGAGGAAATGGGCCCTTCCTTGGGTGCCGAGATAACACCGAGAATATAAATGCTGAGAATATTAGTGCCGAGGATAAGTCTCGCGAATGGATAAGAAACTGGCATATTATCTGAATGTCAATAGTCATAATTGTAGTCAAACCGCGAGAGACTATATTCAAAAAACTTGCCAATGTGACCCTGAGAGGATCTACATGTGTCCTTGAGCGGGATGATTCCAACATTCTGAGATTGTTCAATAGACTCTGGACAGCACAAAAAGATAACTATCATTAGAGGAAGTTCAAAGTAGAGCACATAACATTCTCACTCTCCACTCACAAGGAACTTGTATCCGTTCACCATATAGGAAAAAAAAGGCATTTTCCTAGTTCCAAATGAGAGGAACTAGGAAAAGTCCTAACTAGAGAAAATGGGTCACTTCCTAGATACTCTTCCTAGGAAAAGGAAGAAGTCTTTTCCACATCCAATTTCCTATATAGGAGTTTAATCCTATATGGTATTTTTTTCCTATATAGCAATTTTTTCCTACATAGGTGTTTTTTCCTATATAGTTAATTCTTTCCTACATGGGGTTTTTTTTCCTACATAGGGGTTTTTTTCCTAGATAGTTAATTTTTCCCTCTATATCAACTTTAGAATATAGTGAAAACTTGGAAAAGAAAAGTAAAACAAAGTAGTTTTGTCGTTAGAGTAACTTTTCATTAAGATAAAAGTATTTATTTTACTTCAATCTTGAAAAAAAAATATTTCAACAAAATTCAATCTATAAAATACATAAGCTATATAAGTTTACTTGAAAATCATTGTTAATGAAAGAATAATTGTTTATTAACTTTACTATATAGAGAGAACTTGGAAAAGAAAAGTAAAACAAAGTAGTTTTTTCTTTATAGTAACTTCTTATTTAAATAAAAGTTGTTTTTTAATTTCAATCTTAAAAAATATTATTTGAACAAAGTTTAATCTGCAAAATATATAACTTGTATGAGTTTAATTAAAAATTACTATCAATGGAAAAATAATTGTTAAAAATGTTATAATTATACCAATTCTACATCATCAAGATGCAAAATTGTTGCTCCATGATTTTAAATGGCTATTTTGCCTTCTTGTAAAAGCCATTCTACTATGTCCTCTCTCATCGAATGATAATCCTTGTCACTTCGAATGACATTCAAACCTTTTGCCTTACTCTTTACGCAATTCCAAACAAGTTTTAATTGGCTATACATCTCATCTACAGTTCTAGCTCTAATGAATTTCATGACCATTGTTTCTTGATTAACTACATGACCATTGTTTCTTGATTAACTACACTCCAGCCCTTATAACAAATGACAAAGTAAAGTAAATCAAAATTTAATGCAAGTCTAAATATCTTAATTTATCACTTGTATTGAGAATAATAATAATTTTAATTAAAAAATATTAAGTAATACAATGGAGCTTTAAAAACTCCATGAGTAATTATGCTTTATCTCACCTTAATAGGCTATGCAAAATCTTTACTTTTCAATATTGGATCTTCTCCATTCACAATCCAAACATTTAACCAAATTCATAACCATAATAAAATGAAATCACCTTTGTTAAGAAAACTTTTTCTAAGAGTTAAATTCTAAGAGATGTACACTTTATTCTATACTTTATAATATAAAAAATAAGTGAAATGCAAACATCATTGCATACCTTGATAGGTTGTTGACTCCTTTGACTACTAGATTTTTGTTGCTTTGATTTCTTATTCTAGAAAGAAAATAACAACACAAAGTACACTAAGAAATAATTACATCAATTAATAAGATGACTAACCTAGAAAGACAAACATTGTAACATGCTTACCTGCATACATGATGAATCTTGTGGGGCCATGTCATTTCTATCCATACCTTGAAGAAGTTGAAAAAATGATCCACAAATTGGGAATTGTGTCCCATTTTCCACACTTGTAATAATCATCCTACAAATGAATTACAAAAGGTATAAATTAATGAGTGTAAGAATCTGTTTTAACACAACCTTGGAAAGATGAAAACATGCAATGAAAATACACATTTAAAATCGCTCAAAATTTAAACATGCAAAAACATAATTAAAATTTAAGAACTCTTGGATTCAACATGACATAAGTTACTAAGTACCTCATTCACAAAAGATCCATCCACGTCACTCTTGTGATCCATATGGGTAGATGTCTCATCATCCTATAAAAATTTATGTCCATCCAACTCATAATAATGAAACTCTAATTCTTTAAAATCATCATGGAAACTCAAATGGCTGTGTTAAGAAATTAAATGACTATGAGCTTTATCCTATTAAACTAGAAGCAAATATAAGATTATAACTTTCTTTGCCACTTTTTTATTCACACCATAAGACTAGATGTCAATACCTTATCCATGCAAAAAGTGTGCATAACTCTAATGTTATCATGATCCTCCATGTGAATTGATTCATTATGCACATCCTTCACAAAGATAAATACAAATATGATGAGTAAATAAATAAGAGTTAACACAACAGAATCTCAAAAACTCAAGGATTCAAATGATAAAAGCTACTAGGTAGCACATATATAAAGAATGCAAAAGTTCAACACCAAACATTGAAGATATCTTACATACTAGAACACTTCAAAAATTTATATACTACATGCATTGGAATAAAACTAAGCATGTTCAATAATTAAATCATGCTTATTACAAAACCATAGGATATGAAAAGCACAATCATTAAGGCTAATGGAAGACATGATGCAATGGAGATATTGAAGACATCTTACACACTAGAACAATTCTGAAGATGATAATGAATTGTATGATCCATATAGTGGAATAAAACTAATCATATTTGATAAAACTAATTGCCACAAACATTCAACGCCAAATAATGAAGACATCGTATGCACATTAAATCATGCTTATTAGAAAACCATAGGATATGAAAAGCACAATCAAGGCTAATGGAAGACATGATGCAACAAAGATGTTGAAGAGATCTTATACACTAGAATACTTTTGAAGATGATAATCAATCATACAATCCATGTAGTGGAATAAACTGAGCATATTTGATAAGAAATTAATTGCCACAAACATTAAACACCAAACATTGAAGACATCATATGCACATTAAATCATGCTTATTACAAAACCATAGGATATGAAGAGCACAACCAAGACTAGTAGAAGACATGATGCAATGGAGAGATTGAAGACATCTTATACACTAGAATTCCACAGACGATAATCAATCATACAATCCATGTAGTAGAATAAAACTAAGCATAGTTGATAAAATTTAACTGCCACAAGCATTCAACACCAAACATTGAAGACATTGTATGCACATTAAATCATACTTATTACAAAACCATAGGATATGAAGAGCACACCCAAGGCTAATGGAAGACATGATGCAATGGAGAGATTGAAGACATCTTAAACACTAGAACACTTCAGAAGATAATAATCAATCATTAAATCCATGTAATGGAATAAAACTGAGCATATTTGATAAACAAATAATTTCCACAAACATTCAACACCAAACATTGAAGACATCGTATGCACATTAAATCATGCTTATTACAAAAACATAGGATACGAAAAGCACAATCAAGGCTGATGAAAGACATGATGCAATGGAGACATTGAAGATATCTTATACACTAGAACACTTCCAAAGATGATAATCAATCATAAAATCCATGTAATGGAAAAAAACTGAGCGTATTTGACAAAAAGTTAATTGCCACAAACATTCAATACCGAACATTCAAGACATCGTATACACTAGAACACTTCTCAAAATGATAGTCAATTGTATAATATACATGTAATGAAATGAAACTGAGCATTATTGATAAAAGATTAATTACCACAAAAGCTTCAAGCTGTGTCACAAATTAATTTCTATGCCACTTTTGTATTCACAACATAGATTACTAGATAGTACCTTCTCCATGTGAACATAGATTACTAGATAGTACCTTCTCCATGTGACAAGACTCGACAACTATGTTGTCATGATCTTGCATGTGCGTAGATTCATGAAGCATCTCCTTCATGTTGGAAGGCTCGGCAACTCTTATGCTATCATGATCATGCATGTGCATAAATTCACAAAGCATCTCCTTCAAATAGATAAATACAAAAATCATCTTAAATAAATTTCAGTAAACACAATATCATCTTAGATAATTTTGAGTATATTTGTTGATACATGCAATTAAGGTCTCAGAGGGGTCACTTAGTGTAATATGTCTATATCATGTGCATTCAAGGCTTCTTTTATAAACCCCTATGTTACCTATTTTTTGTATTTCCTTATACCCCCTCTGTAAAATTTTGCAAAATTTATAAATCCCATAATGTAAATATATTTGCTTCTTGCAAAAACATAGAGGTGTCAGTGACAAAAGATGTGATGATGGATATGTTACTTGCAAAGGATGGGGTTGATGTGGAAACACTTGATAATCATCAATTTCAAGAGGCTTTGGATACCATCACACCAATAACATAGAGGAGGAGGCTTCAAAGAGTGGTGGAAAGTGCAAGAAGTGAAGCTAGAGGAGAAGATGGTGAATTGGATTCAATAATGGATCTAAAATGGAGATGCAAGTACCCATATGTGCAAAGCATTTTATTTTTCAGACAATTGCAAGATGATGTGCAACCACATATTTTTAAAATGTCCACCATTGGTCCAGGTTCTGGCGTGGATCTGGTGAATTGCATGTGCCCCCAGGGAAGCCTTAAGTCACAATGGGTTCACTTTGACCATGTCCATTGAGTAAAAGGATGGTCGACAATGGGAGCTCATGTACATGACCCCTTCATAAGAGAACTTCAAACAATAGCAATATGTGAATTTAAGGTACAAGATACAAATGCACAAGTTCAATTCTGGAGTCTTTTGAACAACCAGATGGAGAAGAGTGGATTTGAAGCACCTGAATTTTGGGGATTTATGCCAGATGTTGCAGGTGCAAATTGGCTTATTGTCCGCACAGTGTACAATGGGGGCCCTCAAAATGTGATGGAGGGTAAAGAAAGGACATGTGGTTTCCACTGGGAGATGAGCATGGTTGAGCATACAAAAAGGTGCATAAAGCCTCTGTTTCATGAAGAGCATAAAGTTATGTGTCAAAAATGGAAGGTCGCAACAACAACAGCTTCTATTGACTAGTGCAAGAGATGGTTGACATTGTATTGGTCTCCAGTCCATGTTAAATAGAGCGAGTTGCCAACACTATAGACATGATTAGCTTGGTGGGATGTTAGAGTCTCCCAGTGGGGAGGAATGTTCTTGCAACAAGATGAACATTCAACTTTTGTTCCAACTACAAATCTTTCGGAGACAAAACACTCAAGCATGAGAGCAACACATGACTATGAAAAACATATCTCATTGTATGAAGCTTGTGCAGCAGACTTGGCAATGAGTGTGCTTCAATGTGCTCATTACAATGCTTTCACGTCTGGCAAACATCTTGGAACATGACAAAATTTGAAAACCCTCTGAAAGTGCATTGTTGATGGAAGTGGATCTAGTAAAAGGGGGACAGGAATAAGCTTATTGCTTTAACACACACATTGCTTGAGGAGGCTGGGATACACTCCCCCAAGATGAGTAGACCAATAGCAGAGCCTATAAGTGTGCAAAGAAATAGGAGTTCCACATGTTCATCTGTGATAGATGCACTTGATAGTCATCGGCCCGAATACATTACAGTCACGATAAGGAGAGTGGCTGGAAAGAAATGACAACTTGAGTTTGTGAGTCCTTCTAAGGAGGAGGTTTGTAAAGAGACAGAGATACATGATGCCAATTTGGCCATTAGGAGAACTGAGCCACACAGTGTTGTCACATGCTTCAGATACCTGCAGGAAACTCGGCAACGATGTGGAGCAATGATCAATGCACTTGGAAGAAATGCTAGCCATGGTGTGCCAGCTCAATGCTTCAAGGGAAGAAGACAACACCCTAATGGAGTGACAGAGCAACTAGTTTGGTCCTGCAGCACTTCTGTGACCCACACTTGAAAGTTTGATATGTCCATTCAAGGTGTTCCTGGTAATGCGCCAGGTGTTTGGAAAGTTGCAAGCAGAACATCTATTACTATGGAAGAGAGGGAGAACCTCATGAAGGCAGGGTTTGTGTTTGAGGCAGATGATGTAGTCGGTTACATGGGACCCCCGTCTCGCTTGAAAAAAACACATACACCAAGCCCTGTCTATCCTCCATGGTAAGATCGTGTCATGTGGAGAAGTAAATTAAATAAAGAGTTCATTGAAAGGATTGATAAGGAACTTACGGAGAAAGGGGAGGTTGTTAGAGAGAATATTATAATTCCAAATGAGGTATATGTGTTTCATGCTCGTACATCTGGTTGAATCTTTTAGGGCCTGACATACTCTGTGTTGATTTCAGAATTTCCACGTTGCACATGCCTTGACTTCACATAGAGGGAGGCAAGTAAAAAACCTTACATGCCTTGCAAGCACATTTACTTTGTGTTCACTGCAGTGCTAGGATTCATGAGTGACAAAGTGCATCAATTTATGCACCAGGAAGCTCTGACAAAGGTTGAGTTATTTCAAGCTCTAGGGGGCAGGAGACAACCAACTTCAATTGAGTAGATGATGCCAAAGACTTTCTGGTGTGCAGACAATTTATGTATGAACCCTCACATATTTTCCTAGTGCATCAGATGTAGTGTGTTTTTTTGCTCTATAAAGCTATGGCATAGCTGGATTTACTTCCAAGTTTGGGATCAAATATATGGTAGATCCTATGCAAGCATGGGAGACACGACATGTATATGTGGCACATCGGCATGTTTACATATTTTGTCATCATGTATGGATGTTCAATTTGATGTGGTCTTTATTTTTTCGAAACCCTTTTTTTTTTTGTACTTCTATGTATTTATGTATCCACAAATAATGTAGTGTGTGTAAAAGTATCCACCATGCCAATCTCCCCATGGGCTATGGCTTGTCACTAGATAAATCAATGCCTCGTGATCCACAATATGATGCCAATTTAGATTTCAGATGCTTCCACAAAGACATGGAATTTCAACTTTTAGTCTAGCGGTAATAGGATGGGTGCTATAACAAGCATCTTTTTAAACAAAGTTGAATGCCCTCTGATCGGTGGAGACCATGTGACTAGAGGCATCACTATCAATATGGCCCACAAGATACAAGGATCTCGGAGACCATGGACCCCACCCACAACATAAGACAATCACAGAGACTCAGATACGAGATGTTTTCACAGCTCACAAGAGAGGAGCTATCATGGCACATGGCTATGTCTTCTAACTCTGACTTTGATTATGAGTCTTGTTATTTGTCCTTAGTTTTGGACTTTGAGTTTTCTTTCTATAAAGTGTTTGAGTTTTTCAAATCTTACATGTCAGGTACCAGTTTTCATTGTGCAAACTATCACCTTCAACATCTATCAAGTGAGGATGCAAGGTGCTCTGAGGATCACCTTGAAGAAGAGGCAACCAAAAATGCAACATCTAGTTTGCAAATTGTAGTAGAGATAGCAACCTCCTCTATAGTTATGGTGAAACACAAAGTTTCATTTGCCCCTAGGAAAAGACTTCACAATTAGACATCCCAGGTTGCACAGGATGAGGAGAACATATTGGATTCTACAAAACCTTCTCCAAAAAGGTTGTCCACAGGGGCTTTTTACTGTCTTCCATAATTTCAAGTACGAATATGAATTAGATGACAAGATTACATTAAATGTTACTTGGTTGAAAAATATTGGTTTGTATGAATATCACAAGCTCGATTGGTGAAAGCGAGGTGAAAGCATGCCTTCAATCTCCATGTCACACAATAGTTTTCATAGTTGTAGGCCAGTAAGGGTTTCTTAACACCATAGATGCCAGTCGCTCCTGAGTTGATTCCTCAAATCTTCAAAATTTCCTTTGGATTATGTTGTGTTAAGTGATTGTGAAGTGTCTGCACGAAGCGATGAGAAAGGAGCTCAACAGGCCACCCCACAAAAGGGATATCAAGCATTGTAGAAAACAAGTTAGGCAGGTTTAACGCTATCGGTACTTGGAAAGGAATTTGCTGTTAACAAAGTATAACTTTATGAGCAAAGATACTTTCACCCCATTGTATCTAGAAAAGCAAGGGCAACCACTCAATTGGGCAGGGATCTTACATGAACAAATAATGGGAGAAATGTTGGGTACATATAAGAGAAGAAGCACACAAGCCCATATGTGTGAAGCAATCACTTAAAGGAGATGGATCTATTTTTTAAAAAGGAGTTGGAAGGCTGTAAAATGTGTGGGGAGAGACTTTCAACTCAAAAAAAGAAAGTATATTGTTACAATGCATTCGTCGACACGTTCAATCGTAAACCCATGGTTAACAAATCAAGATTACTAAAAGAGAGAGTGAGTGATTGATTGCAAGCACTTAAAGAGGTAGTGAGTTGATGATCCCCATGATTCCTATTGGTGGTGTTCCCTAAAGATAGGAAGATACTCATCTTAATGTAAAGTGGTCTCTTCTGGAGTAGTTCTTCTCTACAACAAGTGAGAAAGCTTTGTGTGTTCTTCTCAGCAAGGTTGATCCCAACCCTACTGATGCTGGTCCATTCAATCATATTCCTTCTACTCAGATGTTGGATGATGTTACTCTCTCATCTCAAATGCAGGCTACATAGGAGAAGTCTATTGACCCTACCCAAGGTGTTCCTACTGATGTTCCTGTTGGTACTACTGTTCCTATTGTTCCTATTGTTACTATTCCGGCTACTGACTACAATGAGGAATCTACCAGTATCTCCTTCCATGTTCCTGATGCATCTCTCAATATTTAATGAGGAATCTACTATTTTTTGCTGTTATCACTCTTAATGTAAGAGAGTAAGCCTATGTGAGGTCAGCTCACTTGTTTTGGATGAACTCTGATGATGTAAAAAGTTTACTCAAGTTAATATAAAAAACTTTTTTCTGCCCAAAAAAAGAAAAAAAAGTGGTCTCTTCATCGAGATAGGCACAAGCACTAGCAATAAGTCTCATAAAGAGGGTAGTGTCGGATATGTTAGATGATTCCTTATCACAATCCACCCTTCAATTAGAATGGTTAAGTTTAAAACTACCACGTTAAGAATGTTAGATGTGACATCGTCTTACTTGAATTAGTGTGGCAAAAAAGAAAGTTATTGGCTAGAATAAAGGATGTCCTCTTATAAGAGAATCTAGTCCCAATACCAGATTACCAAAGTATCCTTGTATTAGCTAGGTGGTGTGGGACACTTAGTAGATGGTGGATGATGAGGACTGAGGTAATCGAAAGTGGTTGACGAGTGATTGGTTGAGAAAGTTCTCATCCAAAGGAACTTTCAAGTTAGTGCACTCCTAGCTTATAAGTCTACGGTCGGTCAACAAAAAACAAATAGAACTTTTGAGTTCTAGAGGATTGCCCAAGCGAATAGAGACTTTGGTTTGGTTTCAATAGTCCAAAATGGATTAAATCAAAGGTGTTGGTTTATTCCAATGAAAATATACGCGAGTATACCAGAGTATCTCGGCTATTCAGTGAGTTTATCGACTGCTTTATGGGTTGATTGTGTCAAAGGTCTTAGTTTATTCCAATGAAATATTATGAGTATACTAGAGTATCTCAGCTCTTTAATGAGTTTATTGGTTGCTTTATGGGCTGATTGCCTATAGTAAGCAAGATACAAAGTTCAATGATTACCTTGGCATGCTGTTCTCTAAGATTTGATACTATGCTAAGCTAGAGTATACTTGATCCCTCATGGAGAGTTGATTCAATTGAGAAAGTTAATCCAATTCCAAAAGAGATGCTATGAGCATGGCCATAGTAAAAGTGAACCCAACAAGTTCCTTCAAGTTACTTGTATTGCAAGTCACTAATAAAATGGCGAGACACATACCATTTTCAACTTTGAGTCTTCATGGTCATTGGACTCAAGGAAGAGCTTGACATTTGGAAATTTCTAAAGATCTCTAGGAGATGCGAAAAATTAGGAAGGAAAATGTTAGATGGGCGCAGGACCATGCTAGACATTATGTTGATAGTTTACCTTCGAGGAAGGTGCTAAAGTGTATTTGAGGGTTCCTGAGCAAAGTCCTTAAAGTTTGAGGTAGTTCCTAAACTATCACCAAGGTATTGCAGCCTAGAATTGTGCTTATAAGTTGGTCTTAGTAGAGGGCACTAAAGTTAATCTAGTCTTCCATGTGAGTAGACTATCGAAAGTTTTAGGTAACGATGCTAACATTGTTGGCGTAGAGGTACTAGAAAATCTTATTGAGCTATGGAAGGATATAGGCTTGAGGAAGGCTATACTTGGGAAAAGTTGAGCACACTTTACAAAATATTTCTAGAATTCATTTTGTAGGACAAAAACTCTCATTAAGCAAGGGGTTTTGTTACGACAATGGTAATTCTAGGAATTAAAGTGAGATCACAACTGACATTCATTTCATAATTTCCTTATCCTTGTTCAAACAGTGTTACTAAGACACTAAGGAACATTATTGCCATGGAGTCAAAACTTAAACATCATGGTTGCACAATCCTTTTTGTCCCTTTGGCACCTATGTTAGCCAACGTTATACCTTCTGATTTGGGAAATCTTGCATCTTCTATAATACTCCATAATCATGATCCAAAAGAGACAAATGAAAACTATAACTTCAATGTATCCAATAAAATTCTTTGTAGGTTTTTAATTTTGATGCAAATTAAGTACTGCCCTATGGATAAGAATTAAAGAAATTTTGAGCATTTTTTGCATGTCAATAGTTGTGTCTAAATGGTAAATTCTTTATGTCCAATGCCAAGTACTACTCTCATATAGTGTCTAATCGGACCCCAAACTTGTACAAAATTCTTTATCAAGCCTAGAATTAAGGACATCATTATATTTTAACATTTTTTGGGCTTCAAACATTTATTCTAGTATGACTATGAAGACGAGCTTTTTGTTTTATCATTTAGAAGATTAATACTTGAGAATAGATATGAGCATCATTTGTTTCATGTATAGTTTTATCATGAACGAGTCAAGAATCGAATTTCTTATGTATCAAAGTTTTGTAGCCACTATTGAGGGAGTATTGAGGAGCAAGAAGATGCATACAAACTTTGAGACATAAGAAAGTTGATTCTTGACTCGTTCTTGACAAAAACTATACATGAAATAAATGATGCTCATAACTATTCTCAAGTCTTAATCTTCTAAATGACAAAACAAAAAACATGCCTTCCTATTCACACTAGAATAATCCTTTGATCCCAAAAAATGCTAAAATATAATCAAGTCCTTACTTCTAGGCTTTAATTTTCTATAATGGTTTTGCAAAAGCCTACTTCACCATAGTTTTATATTGAATATATTTTATAGTATTTTATTTTACACCCATTTTACATATGCCTATATTGAATGTGTACTTTGACAGGTAATAGTGTTAAGATCAAGATTGTGTTTTAAATACTTATGAGCACCATATATATAGTATTTTATCAAGAATGAGTCAAGAATCAACTTTCTTAGGTCTCAAAGCACTATTAATGAAAAAGAGTATGTATCTTTTAATTAAAATATCATGAAAGGTTCAATTGGTATGTTGACATGCATATATTATTGATGGCTTGTTGAGGCCTTGTTTTGAAATTGTGGATTATTTATCAATATAAACACACACACACACATGTGCACCCCCCCCCCCCCCCCCCAAACACACACACACATACATACATACATGTATATATATTGCAAACCTTCCCTATTTTTTTTCTTACTATACCAACCTTTGGTATGACCATAATTTATGATATTTTTCCCTCCATTCTAGTAATGTTTTCATGATTTGTTCATGTACGTCAAGTATAGGCAGTTAGACTTTAGGCTATGTAGATATTGAAAAATAGAAAGGAATAGTGAAAGGGCTTACATTGTGTCATTAATTCAATGAAGGGACATATATTTCAAAAAAATAAATGAAGAAATTATAGGTTTCAATAAGTAAAGAAGAGTTCCATATGTTTAGCTCAAGGGAAGGAGGGGATTAATAAAGAATCACAAAGTAACATGTGGCTTGAGGGTTTTGTCTCTTTTCATCACCTATTGAAGTGATGCACTTAAAAAACAAAATTCCATTGCAAACACACTCAAGGGACAATGAATCACTTAAGGCTGATCAACCATGAAATTTTTGATTGATGTCCAATGGATCCTTATGTATTCTCAAAATATGTCCTCCACTCTCAAAAAGCCTCCCAAGGACATATTTGCCTATGCCAAATTTCACTCCTCTAATGAATTGTGGAGCTCTCCTATTTAAAATAAAATTTATCATGCCTCATGAAATGTGGGAGATTCCAAACCAAGAAAGCAACCATAATATATGTGAGGAATTTTGCCAATGCAATGATATATATATATATATAATTTATTTATTTATTTATGTAGATAGATAGATAGATAGAGAGAGAGAGAGAGAGAGAGAGAGAGAGAGAGAGTTCACATAAGGGTAGAGGGATTGTATAGACAAAACAAAACATTTGATCTACAATCTATAATTAGTCCTTTAATATAAGCTTAAGCTCCTAATTGGGGTTTATCTAGTTTTAAAGTGCTCTTTAGAATGATTCTAGTAGTTTGCTAGGTTATATGCACCTCATATATTAATATTTTTGTGATGAAGATGAAATGGAAAATCCACATGGACTTTTTATTAAGTGGAATTCTTTACCATAGCCTTTTAAAATTAACTTGAAGTCCCTCAATGGTGACATAAGGCTTCTAGAAAGGCAATGAATGAAGAAGGGATAGGTCATGGTGGAAATGTACTCAAGGGAATTGCTAAGGAATGAAAAATCAAAACATGAGAAGTAACTACCCCAGCCATACCTTGTTGAACAAGAGAAGAAACCCTGAGCCACACCTTGTTGAAAAGAGTAGTAACCAGCCCTAGGGGCACCTTGTTGAAAACATGTTTTAATTCAATCCAAATACATTTTCTTATCCTTGTACCCCTAGTCAAATATTTATGTAGAATTCCAGCCATGTATTGCCTTAAATTGCATGTAGACATTTTCATATGATATTTCATTTTGATATAGTCACATATGACACATCATTTGCTCCTATAAATTTGAGGCGAAAGCAAATTTGTTCTTGGTTGAATATGTAAGTATACCACATGGGTCCCAATGTTTTTAAATTAAAATTTAAGGTAAATTTCCAAAAAGGTATTTTTAATATGGGGCATTTTAATTGAATTTTGGAAACAACTTGTAATTGTGTATAGAAAGAGGCATCTTTTTGTTCATTCAAATTTCAATACATCTTCTTATCCTTGGACCCCCTAGTCAAATATTTACATAGAACACAAGCCATTTATTGCCTTAAATAGCATGTAGACATTTTCATATGATATTTAATTTTGATATAATCACATATGACACATCATATGCTATTTAATTTTTCTATAATCGAATATGACACATTATATGATATTCAATTTTGGTACAATCTCATAAGATACAGCATATGCTTCACCAATAGTCTCTTATAAATTTGAGAGAGAAGAATTTTTATTTTTAAATAAAGTGGTTCGTTATAGCTACATCAAAGAAGCATGTTGCCTAGATGTTGCTCATAATTTCCCTCGATAGTGATCCCCAGGGGGTCCACCTAGAAATAAGTAAACCACGTGGGTTCAAATAAAGGGGGGGAGAGAGAGAGAGAGAGAGAGAGAGATCACATAAGGGTAGAGGGATTGTATAGACAAAACCAAAAGTTTGATAGACCATCGATGATTAGTCCTCTTAATATAAGCTTAAGCTCCTAATTAAGGTTTATTTGGTTTTAAAGTGCTCTTTAGAATGCTTTTAGTAGGTTGCTAAGTTAGATACACCTCACATATTAATAGCTTTATGATGGGAATCTCTATGATCGAATAGAGTTTTGCTAATGGTCTTCCTATGTTGTGAGCCCCAAACATTGGGAAAATCGAGTCCTACATCACATATCAAGCTCATGGAAATGCTAGGGACGGATCTCATAAAATAGTAGGTGAGAAGACACTTATATCCTCTGGGTTAGGCTTTGTTGATTTTGGTATGTAGCAACATAATTGCAATCCCACACGCTAGGGAGAGTGGATAAAGCAATACCTAAGATCTTAAGACCGTTGAGTTTCTCACGTCAGGTTTTCTTTACATCTCCCTTTGACCCATTCTTTCATGATGCCATGCTCGTTTCAAGGAGAACAACGTGCTCGAAGGACATGATTTTAATTATAGACATTTTCAACATTTTAGATTTAGCAAATACAAGTCAATGGAAGTCTTTTGTACCACTAAAGTATAGTCATTATGTAAGCAATTGATAAGAGCACATTCCCATAATCATATGACAATGGATGGGTTTGGCAGGAAGCATGCTGTCATGTGTCTAGGAAGCCTGGTGGGATGTCAAGCCATCTGGTGAATATTATCAAGCTATAGGTTTTTCTGTGATGGCAAGGGCCTTCATTTTCAAGGTAAAATCCTAATGCTAGAAGAGCCCCTAAGTGCCCCACTATTTTAAGGTAGTGCTTTTGGGAGCAACTTTACTTTAAGTCCATCCCATAGAGCACCGTACCATTACTTATAGTCATACATATGAAGGTATGATAGTCTATCTAAATATGCTCTTTGCCCCTTGCCATGAATTGCCAAATATTTAGGTTATACACAAACAATCTAAGGTAATCATTAGGTTGTATTGACCCTTCCAGTGTAGAGGAATGGTCTACACCTATTTCCCTCTTTAAAAAATGCTAGGCTATGGCTCTTGAACAAAGAGGGGAATGTTTGATTTAAGAGATGCTTGACAACAAAAAGTACAATCAATTCATTATGAAGCAAAAGGACTCACACCCGTCATAGGGCAGTGACTAACTAACGCCCTTACACATGGATGGGACTAGCATAGGTTTCGAATAGGAGCCTCTTTTTCATCATTACTCCCATCCTAGACCAAGTTGATTTGACTGTTGGCACATGGACACATATAAAGAGAATCAGTCCTAATTTATTGTTCTACTCATGGGCACGTAATACTTCTCCTCACAAACCTTTATCATGGTTCAAAAAGCATGACTTTTTGAACTAATTTTCCAACATGTGCCTAGATTAGCAAAAAAAATTTCTATCTTTCCATAAACCCTTAGAGGACCTTCCCAAGGAGGTTGCTAAGGCTGAAGTTTCAACATTGAAGCTAGCATGTACATAACAAGTTCCCATAAAGTCTTTGCCTTATCTCAAAATGACATTTACGAGGCTTGACAGGGTCTTGGAGACTCGTTGGCCAAAAGTGTGGAAGATAGATATATTAGATTAAATCTCAATGTTTGGCCATTGCTATGCTCTGTTAGCAAGAGTGTTCCATAGAAAATATTTTTCTTAACCAATCACAAAACTTGGGGTTTCAAAATTCAAAAGGCTTTTCTTCCAAATCTGCAGACTTTTTTAGCAAAAATATAACTAAACAGGCTAGAATTTTGCAGAGTTTACAAAAAATGAGAGAGCATTTTTTATAGGTTAAAATGAAAATGCTGCAGGTGCATTGTATCTAGTTGTGTGAACACTACCCTCAAACAAGCTTGTTAGGATGGTGCGTGCTGCACGGCGAAGAAAAGTGCTAGCTTGTCTTAGCGTGAATAGATGAATGATGAAAATCATTCATAAGGCCTGCCTAAGATCGAAAGAGACGATGAATTGGATGCCTGGCATGGAAAAGAGGATAGAAAGCTGAGAGAGAGATAGGGGGGGAGGGGAGACGAATTGGATGCGTAGCATGGAAAAGAGGGCGGAATGCTGAGAGAGAGAGAGAGAGAGAGAGAGTATAATTCCAAGGAAGAAGATAGAAAGTGAAAGTTGGACTGCACTAAAAGGAATTAATTTTCAAAGATCTAAATTCTACATTTTTCTCTTTCAAGCCCAAAAGATGCACTAAGGGCCTTAGCACACGGATGGGGCTAGCATGGGTTTAGGATGGGAATATTTTTGTCATCATTACTCCCATCCTACACTCTGAACGGGTTCCCCTTTTTTAGCGGTTCAAAAACATGGAAGGATGACATGTGTCCTTGTCCCCACAAGGTCTTCACCTCTTAAACAATGGGAATAGGATAGAAATATGCATGGGACCACTTGGGACCACCTTTTCCCAGTACCACCTTTTCCCACTCCCAAGTTATTACCCTATGAGGCCAACAAAACAAGTTGAATGATTTTGCCATTCATAAGGCCGGCCTTAAAGGTTACGTCTGTCTCTCTGTCGCGGATCTTTCTACCGATTACGTCAGTACGTTACGTGACAGAATTTTCGGTTACGTTCCTCCAGCAATCGTGATCTGTTTGGGTTACTGGTTCCGTGCCGGCGATCGCAATCTTGATTACTCGTGATTCTTTGAATTTAAATGCTCGCTTCAACGAGCACCTCGTTCCCGAGGCCGCCTCTCCTTCCGTCGACGCGCGCTCCTGTGATCTCGCAGCGCTACAGTCCTCGAACATGGGCTCCCTCCTCCTGCTCGCACTCTTTGCGTTGCTCGTTCCTCCATCCCAGGCCCTTCCCTCATCCCTCCAGCCTTCCTTGTACGTGTTCGGAGCTTCCATGGTCGACTCCGGTGAAAACGCCGTCGCCATGCCTCTCCGCTCCAGAGCAGAGTTTCCTCCTTACGGACTGGATTACTTCTCCAAGCCCATTGGGCGATGGAGCAACGGAAGAACTTTCATGGATCTTATCTGTGAGTGGGGAGCTTCTTGTCCACTCGGCTTAGTCCTTCCCTGAACTTCCATTTTCTGATGGGCTCTATGGTGCGATCATGCAGCTCAAGAACTAGGCTACGGTTTGTTGTCTCCCTTCCTTAAATCTTTAGGCTCGGATTTCAGCCATGGGGTGAACTTCGCGTCTAGCGGTTCCACTGCGCAAAACACGACGGCCGAAGGCGATGACAGCGGTGGCCTATTTTCGCTATTGGTCCAGGTCGAGCAGTTTCGGGAATTTCAAGGCTATTTACTATCTAGGCATCAAGGTAAAATCGGTACTTCTTAACTAGTCTCGCAATTAGCTGTAATGCGAAGCACACTGGTAGTATGCCAGCGTGATTAGGAATTGCGTAAGAATTGGCGATTCCTTGCATAGAAAAGAAGTCTATTTCGTTAGTTTGGAGTCTTTTTCTGGGGGGAGTGATATTCTGTTTCTGTTTCTGTTTCTGTTTCAATGCATGATGCCCATGTCTTTAGTTGTCATGTTTCTGGAGGGTAATAAGCAGTTGGTACTTTAATCCAATTTAGCAGGACTGGTGGTTTCCATATCCTGATGAGTTTGCACTTAATTTGTTCTCAAAGCAAACAGTCAAAGAAATACAGATGCTTACCAGAATTTGCTTGCCAAGGTTTTCTGCTTCACACTGCCCTTTGGATGTCGATGTCCTCTAATATATGACTCATCCGCTTAAGGCATTCGTGTGTGTACCTTGTAGACAGGACAGTAACAGTACGAATATGCTAAGGGTCTGTGGATATCAGTGTGGGAGAAATGCATGTACTTTTTCGGTTTGTTTATCCAATGTTGGCACATACGTAAAGCACTTTTAACAACTTGCGTTGTCAGAATCTCTGTGACGCTACGACAGGAATCTAAGCATTAAAACTGGAGGGATCTTGTCTTTCATTGTATAAATTTAGAGCCAAATGCCCCTAGGATGTCTGAAATTTAACAGCTAGGGATGGTTGACTTGACGTGGAGTTATATACTCATCATAATTTGCCTTTGTCTTTTTTTTTGGGTACATTTTTTATGCTTTCCCCTGGCCTGAAATACTTCTCTTTGTTGACCAAAGGGTCTCTGCAGAGATCTCAGCTGAAGCGACAATTTTCAGAATCTATTTATTTCATCGAGACAGCTCACAATGATTACCTCGAAGTTGCATTCAAGACAGCTGACTTTGACCCCCTGAATACAGTAATAGCTACAATATCTGCAATGCGAGAAGCTTTTCAGGTGAGTATGGTTGATTCTTATTGGTTCATTTTGGTGGGAGGGACGAGTTAAACATGTCATTCTTGATTCTTGCTCTCATTATTTACTAGACCAATTAAAATTCTTGTGGATTGCAGGCGTTATACAGTTCAGGGGCAAGGATTTTTCTGGTCATGAATGTCACACCACTTGGCTGTGCGCCATCTATATTAAGTAATCCTTATCGTACTACTAAAAGGGATGAATATGGATGCAAGGTTGACTATCTTGATCTTGTAAGCATGCATAATCAGCACCTCGAAGATCTTCTGGGGCAGTTGCGTGTGGAATTACCAACAGCAGAATGGATACTCTTCGACGCTTATAGCCTTATGTTGGATGGATACCACAATCCTTCAAAATATGGTACTTCTCAATCAGACCTTGCTTATTGTAATTTGATTCCTTTAAGATCATGTCTATTTTGATACATGTGTTTCATACTAGTTTTGAAGTCAAGATGACTAGCAATTCATTTGGAATTAGCAGGGATACAGTTGTGTAGTGTTGTCCATCTTCCCAATTCTTAAAGGGTATTAACGATTTTGAGAGAATTTCAGGAACCTTGAAGAATGTCTTTAGAGGACTGTGTAGCAGCAGCTGAGATGCAAGACATCTATTACAAACAGCACATGCATGTGTGTGTGTGTGTGTTGAGTGGGGTTCTCAATCAGTTTGGGAATGAATGCATAAACAAAAGCAAAGTTACCTACAAGCAACAAAAGAGGTTTAGATATTTAAGAGGGGACTAGGAATCAGGATTAGTGACAGAGAGCTATTGCTAAGTATGCATAAACTCTAGAACAAAGAAGCTCAATCAATGGACATATGCTTACTCTTTTTTAATGAGCAATTTCATGGTGACCCAAAGAGCAACCAACAGGTCCTTGATTAGCTCAATATGACATTTCAGATGGAGCCAATTGAAATTCCTTCTAATATGTTGCTTCTACAACATCATAGCATGCATCCAGCTAGAACTCTAATTCTTTATTTCAGGATGAAACACATAGCAGTCCCATTGGAGAACACGTATAGTGAGGAAAAATAGCCTTGGTTTATTGTTCTACTCATGGATGTGCAATATACTCTTCACAATCCCGTATCACATGTATATTTTTAGAGTATAGATCTACTTGTGATTTAGCAACTACTAGCTAGCTAACAAATGGTGCGATATTTCATACATAGGAGGACACATATAAAGAGAATCACTCCTAATTTATTGTTCTGCTCATGGGCACGTAATATTTCTTGTCACAAACCCTTTATCGCAGAAAAATTTTAAAGTTTAGATCTACCGTGATATGGCAATGACTAGCAAGTTAATGAATGGTGTGAAGGATATAGTTTGATATTACATATCTATTTTTGGATCAATATACCACCCTTCAGGTTCTAGGTGAGTCCTTAGTTGCTTAACATGCAGTGCCCCATATGAAGAGAAGGCAATGATTGTGGACTTCAAGTGCAGGATGCTGTTCCAAAAGATCAGCCAAGTGCTAAAGGCTATCTCAGCCAAGTAGGCTGAAAGCTGAAGATAAATGACTACAATCCTCCTAGGCGCCTAACAGAGGCTTTTGTTGGAATGAGAAAGTGAGGCCACAATTCTGTCATGTGATATTTCTCGTCACAAACCCTTAATCGCAGACAAATTTCTAAAGTTTAGATCCACTTATGATATGGCAACGACTAGCAATTTAATGAATGGTGTGAAGGATATAGTTTGATCTTACATATATATTTTTTGGTTTAATGTTTTGCCCCTTGGGTTCTAGCCTCTAGGTTGGTCCTTAGTTTCTCAACATGCTGTGCCCCATATGAAGAGAGGGCAACGATTCTGGACAGCAAGTGCAGGGTGCTGTTCCAAAAGATCAGCCACGTGCTAAAGGCTATCTCAGCCAAGTAGGCCGAAAGCTGAAGATAGATGATTACAACTCCTCGTGGGCACCTAACAGAGGCTTTGGTTGGAATGAGCCTATTTTGCCTTCTGCAGATGATCATGTGATATTTCTCTTCACAAACCCTTTATCGCAGACAAATTTTTAAAGTTTAGATCTACTTGTGATATGGCAACAACGAGCAAGTTAATGAATGGTGTGAAGAATATAGTTTGATATTACATATCTACTTTTGGATCAATTTGGGTTCTGGGTCAGTCCTTAGTTGCTTAATATGCAATGCCCCATATGAAGTGGACTGCAAGTGCAGGATCCTTAGTTGCTTAACATGCAGTGCCCCATATGAAGAGAGGGCAACGATTCTCGACTGCAAGTGCAGGGTGCTGTTCCAAAAGATCAGCCAAGTGCTAAAGGCTATCTCAGCCAAGTAGGCTGAAAGCTGAAGATAGATGACTATAACTCCTCGTGGGCACCTAACAGAGGCTTTGGTTGGAATGAGAGTGAGGCCACAAGCCTATTTGGCCTTCTACAGATGATCATGTGATATTTCTCCTCACAAACCGGTTATCGCAGACAAATTTTTAAAGTTAAGATCTACTTGTGATATGGCAACAACGAGCAAGTTAATGAATGGTGTGAAGATTATAGTTTGATATTACATATCTACTTTTTGGATCATTGTTTCACCCTTCAGGTTCTAGGTCAGTCCTTAGTTGCTTAATATGCAATGCCCCATATGAAGAGAAGGCAATGATTGTGGACTGCAAGTGCAGGATGGTGTTCCAAAAGATCAGCCACGTGCTAAAGGCTATCTCAGCCAAGTAGGCTGAAAGCTGAAGCTACTTATGGGCGCCTAACAGAGGCTTTGATTGGAATGAGAGAGTGAGGCCACAAGAATATTTGGCCTTCTGCAGGCGTTCATGGCCCCCCCCCCCCTTCTCCTCCTGCCCCCTTTTCTCTGTGCTGGAGATGAGATCAACCATATCATAAGGTTGGATTACTCCAGCTTTATACATCTTGGACTGGGAGGGACTAGGAGTTTCCCACCAAGATCCAGTTCTATCACCCCACTACTTGGAGGACAGCCAAGTCTCACGTGCATCGAGGATTGCCAATGGGCAGATGTGGGTCTCGTCCCATTAGCTGAGGATCAAGCACGGACGAAGCACATAAACATAGAGAGCAACAGATTTGCATTTTGAGGGCGGTGGATACAAAGGCGCATTTCCTATGCATCTGTCCAGTCTACTATGAGATCTGCGGATGATACCTCTGCCTTTTCCAAGAGGGGCACGGTTTTGGGACACTCTTGACTCATCCACTTTCATGAATAGGTTTGTGTTGGTCTCTATTTGATTGAGATGCGATAACACAGAGATTAGGTGACGGCAGCACTAGAGATAGATTGGGCATAGCGACATGTTACTGACTTCTAGACATTCGAGTCAGTCCTAGGGCACAATCGAATGGAAGATGAGGAATTAGTTGATACAAGGATAGAGTGGATCAACGAGAAGAGACGAGGTGGAGCCATAGAGCCAGATGCACAGAGACCACGCATGATACACCAGGTCCATCTTTACTTAGATCTCCGAGTGGATCCCCAAAGTTGAGGCGTCACTCCCCATATGGCCCACCGGATACAGAGATCATGATGACCTCGCCCCACACTACAGTGAGAAACAGTCTGGCAAAGACAAATATGAGACATCTTTGCATCCCATCAGAGAGTTGCCATGGAACCAGGATGATAGATGGTTTTTGATCACATATATTGTCATTTCAGGATTTCTTGATTTGTGTACTCAGTCTTTTGACTTTATAGTACTTTACTATAGTGCTCAGCAAGGGCCTTAGCGAGCCCTTTGCCTTAGCCTATAGTAGCTTGCATAAGTTACTCTTGCTCCCAAAGATGTTAATATATCTTTCTTTCTATGTGTGTGCGTGCCCGTGCACCATGTGTAGGAGATGGAGTCAAAGTACAAGGCAACAAGCACCAGGGAGCAGAGGCTTGGAACGAGAGACACGCTATACTTGCTAGTGGCTCGAGGCGTAGATTAGGCTCGAGGATCTTCCCTCCATGTTTACCAGACCGGAGACATGGTTGATTGGTTTTATTGTGGGAATTGTCGAACATGGGGCCACAACTAGGAGACCATACACACCGATCATCACGAGCAAGCTATCATAGGTTTTATGCCACCGGAACCTTTTACATCATCGGGATCTCCCATAGGCTCAGCCCCTTTGCCTGCATCCACAGGACCATCACAGTGATGCCATACCATAGCTTCCATCCTCTCCATTGACTCATACGTTTGATGTACTAGTGTTTCTATGTTACTTTTGCATTTGTCTTGGGTGTAGGTGCCTGCTTAGATGCTCCACACATTCGGCTCATTGTATTTGGTCTTTTTAAGTCTCATAGACCCTTCAGTCTCTCTCTCTCTCTCTCTCTCTCTCATAGAGCAGCAGGATGGGACCACCGCACTACAAGGCACTGAGGTAGACCGAGCGCAGAGATAGGTCCCGGATTTCTATGCATTTGACTCAGCTTCAAGGCACTCTAGGGTAGAGGAGGAGGAGCTAGCCGACATGAGAGATGTATGGATCGGTGGAGAGAGCCGACACAACATTGCTAGACGAGGGACACAGAGACGGTACATGACGCGATAGACGACTAGAGCACACACGATTGAGGTTCGACCTATTTCAACTCTCCTCAGAGGAGATCGACCGAGGCGAGGCGTCACCCTTGACATAGCCCATCGGACCCAGAGATTGAGGAGACCACACTCTCCACCACCACGGGAGACAGCTTGACAAGTGCAGATATGTGAGCTCTTTGCATCTCATCGGAGACCCACCATGGAGCCGGTTCATGCACTTGGACTCTAGCTCTGAGCACTTGATATTTTCATGCCACCCTCATGCTATTTTGCTACTTTTTTGTTATTTTGTACTAGTATAGCATTTTAGTACTTAGCAAGGGACTTAGTGAGCCCTTTGCCCCGGCCCACAGTGGTTTGTATGAGTTACTTGATTCCGTACTTTGTCCCATAGGTCCGCGAGGCCTCTTGCGAATCTCTCTCTCTCTCTCTCTCTCTCTCTCTCTATAGTACAGTGGACTACTTGATGCGCTCCCAAGCCTTTGTGTTGCAAGTGCATTACTTTATTGTCCCCCCTCCTCAACTCAGCAACCACTCCTACCTAGCATATAGTGTCTCGACCGCCATGTCAGCCATAGGGACCCTCGTCTCCCCACCTGTTTGCAGATACACTTTGACCATACTCTCGATGTGGGCTGCATGAGCCACCTATCTCATGAGCTATTCACCCTCCTTGGAGATGATGTGGACCTTGCCCATGCCTCAGACACTCTCATATCAATGTTTCAGGATGCCACTGCCAGATCCTTCCCTCATTTACCTTTGCTAGACACAGATGAGGCCATGGCTATGGTGGAAATGGGGAGAACAAGGAAGACATGGGGTATAGGTAACACATGACCCAGCTGGGAAGATGCCTTAGAACCCTTGGTTTGATGATGAGTGTCAAGAGATGAGATTTCACATCATCGTGAGCAGGGTTTGGGACACCTGACAACGGCCAAGGCACAGCGGATCTCATGTCGCCCGACACCGCAAGAGGCAAGCTTTCCTCTTGCATAGGATGGATGAGGTGATTTGATCCTTTTGAGGAGACTATTGCATGGGGTCTTCTCTCTAAGGGGAAGCTACCTATTTACATCATAGATTCAAGTGTCTAGCACACTTATGCGACATCGCTCTATGACATCGATCCATGCACCACTTACATTGTCCTCCCTAGTACCTACCCAGCCACCACATCCATTTGTTCTTCGCACAGAATGTGTGAGCTGCATCACGTCAACTCCCACATCCAAAGAGCCCAGGACCATGAGGGGCTGTGGACTGAGCACTTTGCACATTGACAGGAGGTCTGGGTCCCGATCCTAGTGCAGAGGATCAAGTGTGATGTGCGTCACGGCTTCCCCTTGCTTGGAGTACCACCATCATTGTGCCGATACACAAAGCAGCATGGTATCCCGGGACACTAGGAATTACTGTACTCTCATGATTGGTCACACATTGGCCAAGATTTATGGATCAGTACTAGAGAGAGAGATCAGCTCCTACATAAAGACACACGAACAATGGGTGTTGGGGCAAGCTGGATTCTGGAGAAAGCATTCGACTCTTGGCCATATCTTTACTATACGGGCCATGATCGAGGAGGTGAGATCGAGATCCCATAAAGTCTATCTCGCTTTATAGACTTTCGGAAGGCCTTTGGCACAATCTCAAGATCCCACATGATTAAATGGCTTCAGGAGATGCAAACTCTAGGAGACATAATTTGGGGGTAGTCAGTCAGAGGGAGAGTATGTGCCCGTAGAGACCTTTCAGATTGGGCTGAGAGCACGATCAAAGTGAAGCAAGGATTTTCTTCTCAACGACATTGTTTGGGCTCTACATTGACACGACCTCCATTGATTGCCTAGGAGGTGAGGGATCGTTGCTTGCTGATTTGATGATACATATACTCCTATCCTCTTCAGCAGTAGGATTACATAGACATTTGGAGGCCCTAGAGGTGTTTTGCAGAGAGAGAGACTTGATAGTTAACCTTGGCAAGACCAAGGTTATAATTTTCAATACCCATGGGCAATACTTCATCCAAATAGCCTCACTTGCCGAGGGGAGCCAGTGGAGATCGTGCAAGCTCATTGGACACCTGAGTTATCTAATGCATTGCATATCTTAAAGAAACATGTCTTTGAAAGACCAATTCTTAGAAAGCCAAAGTGGGACATCATTTTTCATATTCATGTGGATGCTTTTGGATATGTAATTGGAATTATTTTGGCATAACCAGATGGGAAGCTGGATTATCCAATTTATTGTGCAAGCAGACTAATGACAAAACCCAAATGCGACTACCTAGTACTACTGAGCAGAAAGCTCTTGGTATGGTATACAATGTCCAAAAATTTAGACATTATTTATTGGCCAATCAGTAGTTCATATTTTATGTAGATCATCAAGCTTTATTATATCACATCAACAAAACTGTGATTCAAGGCAGGTTGGTGAGATGGATGTTGTTGCTTCAAGAATTCAAATTTTGCATTGTGCATAAACTCGGTAAGTCACATGCAAGAGCTAATTGTTTGTCTCGGTTGCCATCTCAAGCAAATGAGACATGCGTTGGCAGTGAGCTACCGGAGGCCAATCTCTTTGCAGTCGATTTCACTCAAACAGAGTATGATGAGATGGTCCACTATCTATCTCAGAGAACATTTCCTCAACATATGTCCAAGAGCTAATTGTTTGTCTCGGTTG